>NC_086452.1:80493684-80759570 GCF_028390025.1 Pseudophryne corroboree
ATTGCCTTATACTTCATTTTCTACACTAGTCTCATTTTTTTTAAACTAGAAACTCATGTATATCCGGTTGTAATTGATGTAGAACATGCATATGTAAGATAGCTGTAACTCTGTAGCTTTGCTGCTGCTTACTGTGACATCACACCTAGCCTGTGACATCACTAGCCCGTGACATCACAATGCTTCTTACTGTAACATTTTATCTACAGCTGCTGACATTTCCATTTTCCATGCAGGAGGACAGGTAGGAGGAGGTGAGTCCTACATAGCAGGGTATGATGGTAAGTAAGACAGAGTGCAGTACTGAAAGGCAAGACAAGATAGACAGAACAGGGAATACAGGTACAAGGACACATAAATGGAGAAGCGCAGGAAGGAACGACATATAGTATTTAGGAATAAAAATGTAGCGTTACAGGAATAAAGAGGGCTGTATGGAGGATAAGCACACATACAGGGGATGCAGATAACCGGGGTCTCTATGAGGCAGGATCCTGGCTTTGGGATGAAAAAGTTAATAAAATAGATAAATGGGATATTGATAACTTTGAAAATATCTTGTTTGGTTTAAGGAAAATTGGGAAACTGGTTGACTCATGGTCATTTTATTGTACTTAAACTAGTACTATGCTTAATGACAGTCTTTTGTGTTTTTTAGATCATCTGGCAAAGAGATTTGCAGAGTGTCGGGTGACCGGCAAAGAGATCTGCAAAGTGTCAGGTGTAGACGACGGGAGGGGTCGCAGAGGTAGCACAGATTGGAGTATAACATGCAGGAGGTAAGTTACCATACTCTCTCTGCACATGTTACATCTGCTCCACCTGCAGTGTACATGGTTTTGTCCATTAGAGAATAAATTTGCTGCTGCGATCAGGTCTGAATTAGGTCCAGTGTATGATACTAACATCATAGGTTCTCAAACTCGGTCCTCAGGACCCCACACAGTGCATGTTTTGCAGGTCTCATCACAGAATCACAAGTGAAATAATAAGCTGCACCTGTGGGCCTTTTAAAATGTGTCAGTGAGTAATTAATACACCTGTGCCCCTGCTGGGTTACCTGCAAAACATGCACTGTGTGGGCTCCTGAGGACCGAGTTTGAGAACCTGTGCTAACATGATCCTAGCACTAGGGAAGATAAAACCTGGAGCAGATAACTTGGGTCTCTATGAGAAAGGATCTCGGGTTTTGGATAAAAAGTCAATAAAATAGATAAATTGCAAATGAATAAAAATAAAAGTACGTAACTAAATGTAGTAGTATAATTATAATTACAGGTTGAGTATCCCTTATCCAAAATGCTTGGGACCAGAGGTATTTTGGATATGGGATTTTTCCGTATTTTGGAATAATTGCATACCATAATGAGATATCATGGCAATGGGACCTAAATCTAAGCACAGGATGCATTTATGTTACATATACACCTTATACACACAGCCTGAAGGTAATTTTAGACAATATTTTTTATAACTTTGTGTATTAAACAAAGTTTGTGTACATTGAGCCATCAAAAAACAAAGGTTTCACTATCTCACTCTCACGCAAAAAAGTCTGTATTTCGGAATATTCCGTATTTCGGAATATATGGATATGGGATACTCAACCTGTATACACATAGTATGTCTGACCAAGAAATTCTGGTTATTTATTTAGATCATCATTTGGCAAAGTTCTGGCAAAGAGATTTGCAGAGTGTCGGGTGACCGGCAAAGGGATCTACAAAGTGTCAGGTGAAGACGACGGGAGGGGTCGCAGAGGACTTAGTGACTGGAGAATAGCATGCAGGAGGTAAGTTACCATACTTGTGTAATTGTGTGTGTAGTGGGGGGTACTGAGAGCACCGTACAAAACATAGGGTCTATGGTGGGGGAGAGCAGACAATACAAAACATGCAGAAGGGGGCAACTTTGTATAGCACATACAGATGGTGTGGGGTCACAATACAAAAACATGGAAATTGTGGCATACTCTATAGGACATATAGAGGAAGGACATACACTTTTGGGGGCTGCGAGATGTAGTACATACTGTAATACAGAAAAACAGGAAGGTGGGGAGAGCAGGATACAGCACATACAGATCGGGGGAAGAACAATACAGATCGGGGGAGATAGTGAAATTACTGACATTTACAGTATATCAATGAACTGGGGGCAGGTGTACAAAGCCTGAGAGAGTGGTAAAGTGGAGAGAGAGAGAGATAAACTAACAACCAATCAGCTCCTAGTTGTCATTTTTCAAACACAGCCTGTAACATGGCAGTTAGGAGCTGATTGGCTGGTACTTTACCTCTCTCCACTTTATCACTCTGCAGGGGGGCTTAATACATCTTCCCCATAGAATAACCAAATGATGAAATGGTACAGGATGGTATAAATGATGTGAATTGGAGCTGTAACAAGTGACTGATTCCCTATCTCTGCCTATAATAAGGGTGACATAGTCCTTTCCCTGGAGTCCTTCTCCTTACCACTCAGGGGGCCTGATTCTGATGCGGACGCAGAGCTGCTGTTGCACCAAGTGGCTCAATGCTTTTTTAGTGTGCATGCGTGTAAGCTGCACTGCGCACAAAATTAAATCAAGCTCACATAGAGGATCCCATCGCAACGTGATTGACGGAAGTCAGCGTTTGAGG
Source organism: Pseudophryne corroboree (assembly GCF_028390025.1). Taxonomy (NCBI): domain Eukaryota; kingdom Metazoa; phylum Chordata; class Amphibia; order Anura; family Myobatrachidae; genus Pseudophryne; species Pseudophryne corroboree. Next base: position 80,496,324 of record NC_086452.1, read on the forward strand.
TGGTAACGGGGTGGCTAACTGTATACAGGCGTGTCAGGTCCGTTCAAACGCCGTTCCATGTGTGTGCATAAATTACCCATTGCGACCTGTGTTGCTGCTGGAGAGCCCCCTGTGTCTAGGAGACTTGCTCAGCCTACGACTGCTCAGACTCACAATGCAATTGTGAACGGCAAGATTGCAGCAGCGATCGCTTCAACAACCACAACTGAATCAGGCCCACAATTACACCATTATATTTTACTATTTTATCACATTTAACAATAAGGGGTCAGTTTAATTAGGTGCGAGTTTGTCTTACAACAGCCGCACTTTCCGGTAGCCCCATAGGCTGAATCTGGCCACGAAGGGTGTGAGTTTGGATGCTGTTGAAACGTTGCAGCAATGGTAACTCGCACCTAATTGGATTGACCCCTAAATGTTAGCAATTTGTCGTTTTTATTATTTACTGGTCAAATTTCTTTTCTGAAGGTAACCACTAATTACTATAAGAGAGAACTTATCCCCCCCAATGTGTGTATTGTATAAAAACAATGGGCCCTTTGGGATAATTGTCCTTATTTTAGGCATTTTCCATGTCCTCAGTAGTTAGAGTAACATATTTACATAGAGAGATTTATCTCTCTACACAACCACACCACTGTTTGCAGTTTGTCTCCCTGCTTGTTCATCCACTAACAATGATTTTTCATCTCTTCCTCTTCGTCTACACGCAGCGGGTGATCCCTGAATAGCTGCCCTGGGAGGAGAGCTGCGGACACATGCTTCAAATTTTGGGACATATGCATTACCTATTAGGAGATGCAGTAAAGATGCCGGCTGTCGGGTTTACGGCAGTCAGAATACTGACACTGGGATCCCAACACTCTTCAGAATCCCGACGTTGGAACTCAGAATGGGCAAGGATATCGACGCCCGTATCGACGCCCCACGATCATAGGTTTAGGGCTGGGCAAGGGGGGCTAGGTTTAGGCATCAGGTACAGGGGGGGGTAGTTAGGTTGCGGGGGAGGGAGGGTTAGGTTTATGCGTCAGGCGGGGGGTTAGGTTTAGGCGTCAGGTGGGGGGTTAGGGTTTAGGCTGCAGGTGGGGGTAGGTTAGGGTTAGGCTGCAGATAGGGTGGGTTAGGCACCCACGGGGGAGGTTAGGCTGCGTGGGAGGGAGGGTTAGGTTTAGGCATCAGGCAGGAGGGTTAGGTTTAGTCATTAGGTGGAGGGGTTAAGTTTAGGCTTCGGGTGGGGGGAGCTTAGGGTTAGGCACCCCTGGTGGAGGGTTAGGTTTAGGCATCAGGTGGGGGGTTAAGTTTGGGCTGTGGGTGGGGGGAGGTTAGGGTTAGGCTGCGGGTAGAGGGGTTAGGGTTAGGCACCCCTGGGGGTGGTTAGGCTGTGGGTGAGGGAGGGTTAGGTTAACGTATCAGGCGGGGGGGTTAGGTTTAGGCGTCAGGCGCTGGGTTAGGTTCAGGCTGCTTGTGGGGGGAGGTTAGCGTTAGGCTGCGGGTAGGGTGGGTTAGGCACCCCTGGGAGTGGTTAGGCTGCGAGGGAGGGAGGGTTAGGTTTAGGCAGCAGGGACGGAGGGGGGGGGGGGTTAGGCTGTGGGAGAGGGAGGGTTAGGTTTAGGCAGTAGGGAACACCCCTTACTCACCCCTGTTGGTCTTTTCTGTACTGATATCCCGGCATCGGTATGACAACCACCGTGATCCCATGCGCTGGGATAACATACTGACCCCTCTATTAGTACACCTCTTAATGCCCAGAGGGAAGGGCGATCCTGAGGCCATGGTTTCCCAGAGGTTTCCCCCCAAGGGGGTTTTCCTCTCCTGAGTGCTGAAGGATGACTCTTTGTGAGTCCAGAGGTGTAGCTTTTATGCCATAATGAGTACCAATCTCATGCTCGTCCCTGCAATGTATAAGAAGTAAAATAATTGCTAATACGATCACTTTACTTCTGGGTTTAGCCCCTGGCTGCGCTAGTTCACATGTGCAATCGTCAGACTGCGTATGTGAGAGAAGAAAGTAATGCAGAGGGATCCCGAGGATCCTTCTCTTGAGGAAGAATTGCATAATGTAGCCCACACGCTACAAAAGCCATTTAGAAATGGCATTAGGTGCCGGGCCAAGCTCAGAAATGCTTTGCATTCTGGAGCTTGGTGAGTTTCACAGTTTACCATCTGCCGTAGAAACTTTTGGTGGCTGCTTTTGTGTTCAAAATAGGAGGAACGTAATAGATATCTCAAATATCCATTGCAGTCCCCAATACATACATTCAGGGGCGTATTAATATTTGTGGGCAGCCCCCAAAACCGACTGTTTTTGGAGATGTCTCGCAAATATTATTTAATTACATTTTCTACTTTTAATAAACTTTTTATATTTTAACATAAACTAAAAAATGTTTTATGTATTCATTGACTGAGTCTCCCGTCTTTAGTGAATGCTAATTTCACAGGATCCGCAAATTATTACTGATATGACTGTTACTCTACTGTCCTGCTGGTGCTCCTGGCTTGCTGTATAGCAGCCAGACATATATTCTATATACAGCACTTTTGGGGAGATGTATCAAGCCTTGGAGAGAGATAAAGTGCAGATGTCCAAACCACCCAATCATCTTCTGTCACTTATCTAGCACGGTACATGAAATGATACCTGTAGTTAGACGCTTCATTTGATTTGGCCAAATACTTTATCTCTCTCAATGGCTTGATACATCTTCCGGAAAATATCATGTCTTCCTTTCACTTAATTAACAAGTTAAATAATTAAGTGTTTTGGAAACAGAGTAAGAAATTCACAGTATAAGATAATGTTATAAAGGCTTGTCAATATCTCCTGGTACATTTACATTGATTTATCATTCACATTTCTTCCATACCAGACAGGGTTGGATTGGGAACGTAAAGTGTCCCTGGAAATATATGAAAAGTGGCCTCATGTAGGTTGGAGTAAGTCAGCTATAAGCGGGGCCCAATACAAATTGGGCTTAAGCAAACTGTTAGCATTACCCACAGTGGTAGTAAGCAAGGCTAATGCAGCATGGTAGGCAGTCACAGCACCAGCAGTAGGATCGTGTCACAGGAGGTGGAGATCACACCGGTGGGTGAGGCATTGCACTGGTAGGCAGTCACAGCACCAGCAGTAGGATCGTGTCACAGGAGGTGGAGATCACACCGGTGGGTGAGGCATTGCACTGGTAGGCAGTCACAGCACCAGCAGGAGGATCTTGTCACAGGAGGTGGAGATCACACCGGTGGGTGAGGCATTGCACTGGTAGGCAGTCACAGCACCAGCAGGAGGATCTTGTCACAGGAGGTGGAGATCACACCGGTGGGTGAGGTATTGTACTGGTAGGCAGTCACAGCACCAGCAGGAAGATCATGTCACAGGAGGTGGAGATCACATTAGTGGGTGAGGCATTGCACTGGTAGGCAGTCACAGCACCAGCAGGAGGATTGTGTCACAGGAGGTGGAGATCACACCAGTAGGTGGGGCATTACACTGGTAGGCAGTCACAGCACCAGCAGGAGGATTGTGTCACAGGAGGTGGAGATCACACCAGTAGGTGAGGTATTACACTGGTAGGCAGTCACAGCACCAGCAGGAGGATCATGTCACAGGAGGTGGAGATCACACCAGTAGGTGAGGTATTACACTGGTAGGCAGTCACAGCACCAGCAGCATCACAGGAGGTGGAGATCACACCGGTGGGTGAGGCATTGCACTGGTAGGCAGTCACAGTACCAGCAGGAGGATCCTGTCACAGGAGATCAAACCAGTGGGTGAGGCATTGCACTGGTAGGCAGTTACAGCACCAATAGGAGGAATCTTGTCACAGGAGGTGGAGATCACACCAGTAGGTGAGGTATTGCACTGGTAGGCAGTAACAACAGCACCAGCAGGTGGATCTTGTCACAGGAGGTGGAGATCACACCAGTTGGTGGGGCATTGCACTGGTAGGCAGTCACAGCACCAGCAGGAGGATTGTGTCACAGGAGGTGGAGATCACACCAGTAGGTGAGGCATTACACTGGTAGGCAGTCACAGCACCAGCAGGAGGATCTTGTCACAGGAGGTGGAGATCACACCGGTGGGTGAGGTATTACACTGGTAGGCAGTCACAGCACCAGCAGGAGGATCTTGTCACAGGAGGTGGAGATCACACCGGTGGGTGAGGTATTGTACTGGTAGGCAGTCACAGCACCAGCAGGAAGATCATGTCACAGGAGGTGGAGATCACACCAGTAGGTGAGGTATTACACTGGTAGGCAGTCACAGCACCAGCAGCATCACAGGAGGTGGAGATCACACCAGTAGGTGAGGCATTGTACTGGTAGGCAGTCACAGTACCAGCAGGAGGATCCTGTCACAGGAGATCAAACCAGTGGGTGAGGTATTACACTGGTAGGCAGTCACAGCACCAGCAGGAGGATCTTGTCACAGGAGGTGGAGATCACACCGGTGGGTGAGGTATTGTACTGGTAGGCAGTCACAGCACCAGCAGGATGATCTTGTCACAGGAGGTGGAGATCACACCGGTGGGTGAGGTATTACACTGGTAGGCAGTCACAGCACCAGCAGGAGGATCTTGTCACAGGAGGTGGAGATCACACCGGTGGGTGAGGTATTGTACTGGTAGGCAGTCACAGCACCAGCAGGAGGATCTTGTCACAGGAGGTGGAGATCACACCGGTGGGTGAGGCATTGCACTGGTAGGCAGTCACAGCACCAGCAGGAAGATCATGTCACAGGAGGTGGAGATCACACCGGTGGGTGAGGCATTGCACTGGTAGGCAGTCACAGCACCAGCAGCAGAAGATCATGTCACAGGAGGTGGAGATCACACCAGTAGGTGAGGTATTACACTGGTAGGCAGTCACAGCACCAGCAGCATCACAGGAGGTGGAGATCACACCGGTGGGTGAGGCATTGCACTGGTAGGCAGTCACAGTACCAGCAGGAGGATCCTGTCACAGGAGATCAAACCAGTGGGTGAGGCATTGCACTGGTAGGCAGTTACAGCACCAATAGGAGGAATCTTGTCACAGGAGGTGGAGATCACACCAGTAGGTGAGGTATTGCACTGGTAGGCAGTAACAACAGCACCAGCAGGTGGATCTTGTCACAGGAGGTGGAGATCACACCAGTTGGTGGGGCATTGCACTGGTAGGCAGTTACAGCACCAATAGGAGGAATCTTGTCACAGGAGGTGGAGATCACACCAGTAGGTGAGGCATTACACTGGTAGGCAGTCACAGCACCAGCAGGAGGATCTTGTCACAGGAGGTGGAGATCACACCGGTGGGTGAGGTATTACACTGGTAGGCAGTCACAGCACCAGCAGGAGGATCTTGTCACAGGAGGTGGAGATCACACCGGTGGGTGAGGTATTGTACTGGTAGGCAGTCACAGCACCAGCAGGAAGATCATGTCACAGGAGGTGGAGATCACACCAGTAGGTGAGGTATTACACTGGTAGGCAGTCACAGCACCAGCAGCATCACAGGAGGTGGAGATCACACCAGTAGGTGAGGCATTGTACTGGTAGGCAGTCACAGTACCAGCAGGAGGATCCTGTCACAGGAGATCAAACCAGTGGGTGAGGTATTACACTGGTAGGCAGTCACAGCACCAGCAGGAGGATCTTGTCACAGGAGGTGGAGATCACACCGGTGGGTGAGGTATTGTACTGGTAGGCAGTCACAGCACCAGCAGGAGGATCTTGTCACAGGAGGTGGAGATCACACCGGTGGGTGAGGTATTACACTGGTAGGCAGTCACAGCACCAGCAGGAGGATCTTGTCACAGGAGGTGGAGATCACACCGGTGGGTGAGGTATTGTACTGGTAGGCAGTCACAGCACCAGCAGGAGGATCTTGTCACAGGAGGTGGAGATCACACCGGTGGGTGAGGCATTGCACTGGTAGGCAGTCACAGCACCAGCAGGAAGATCATGTCACAGGAGGTGGAGATCACACCAGTAGGTGAGGTATTACACTGGTAGGCAGTCACAGCACCAGCAGGAGGATCTTGTCACAGGAGGTGGAGATCACACCGGTGGGTGAGGTATTGTACTGGTAGGCAGTCACAGCACCAGCAGGAAGATCATGTCACAGGAGGTGGAGATCACACCAGTAGGTGAGGTATTACACTGGTAGGCAGTCACAGCACCAGCAGCATCACAGGAGGTGGAGATCACACCAGTAGGTGAGGCATTGTACTGGTAGGCAGTCACAGTACCAGCAGGAGGATCCTGTCACAGGAGATCAAACCAGTGGGTGAGGTATTGCACTGGTAGGCAGTTACAGCACCAGCAGTAGGATCGTGTCACAGGAGGTGGAGATCACACCGGTGGGTGAGGCATTGCACTGGTAGGCAGTCACAGCACCAGCAGGAGGATTGTGTCACAGGAGGTGGAGATCACACCGGTGGGTGAGGCATTGCACTGGTAGGCAGTCACAGCACCAGCAGGAAGATCATGTCACATGAGGTGGAGATCACACCAGTAGGTGAGGTATTACACTGGTAGGCAGTCACAGCACCAGCAGCATCACAGGAGGTGGAGATCACACCAGTAGGTGAGGCATTGTACTGGTAGGCAGTCACAGTACCAGCAGGAGGATCCTGTCACAGGAGATCAAACCAGTGGGTGAGGTATTGCACTGGTAGGCAGTTACAGCACCAGCAGTAGGATCGTGTCACAGGAGGTGGAGATCACACCGGTGGGTGAGGCATTGCACTGGTAGGCAGTCACAGCACCAGCAGGAGGATTGTGTCACAGGAGGTGGAGATCACACCAGTAGGTGAGGCATTGTACTGGTAGGCAGTCACAGCACCAGCAGGAGGATTGTGTCACAGGAGGTGGAGATCACACCGGTGGGTGAGGCATTGCACTGGTAGGCAGTCACAGCACCAGCAGGAAGATCATGTCACAGGAGGTGGAGATCACACCAGTAGGTGAGGCATTGTACTGGTAGGCAGTCACAGTACCAGCAGGAGGATCCTGTCACAGGAGATCAAACCAGTGGGTGAGGTATTGCACTGGTAGGTAGTAACAACAGCACCAGCAGGAAGATCATGTAACAGAAGGTGGAGATCACACCAGTAGCTGAAGTATTGCACTGGTAGGCAGTCACAGCACCAGCAGGAAGATCATGTCACAGGAGGTGGAGATCACACCAGTAGGTGAGGCATTACACTGGTAGGCGGTCACAGCACCAGCAGGAAGATCATGTCACAGGAGGTGGAGATCACACCAGTAGGTGAGGTATTACTCTGGTAGGCAGTCACAGCACCAGCAGCATCACAGGAGGTGGAGATCACACCGGTGGGTGAGGCATTGCACTGGTAGGCAGCAGTGGTGCAAGTAGAAATATTTTCTTATGGGTACTGAGTGACAAAAATGTTGTGATGGGACATGGCCACATGCTGCTAGTGGGAGTGGCTACATGAAACTAGCGGCGTGGCCACATGACACAGCCCCTTTTTTCGGGGATTCTGGAGGCAAGGCTAAAAATATATAGTAATGCCTCCAGTATAATAGAAATATATATGGGGCATTGCACTGGTAGCCAGTCACAGTATCTATGGTAGCTACACCCCTATATATATATATATATATATATAACATTTGTAACTGTGACAGGGAGGGTGGCCTCTCTAAGCTCTGGGCCCCATAGTAGCTGCCAGGGGCTGATTGGGATCGAACACCAGCCAGGGAAATTTATGGAAGCAGCCCTAATGAGGGCGGAGTCTGTTGAGGGGGAGGGGCCTGTCAAGAGGGTGGTGTCCTGATTCTGAGATAGACACAGTTGGGGCCTCCATTGCTTTACGTTATACTGTTGTTTACCTGTGACTGTGGCCCTCATTCTGAGTTGATCGCTCGCTAGCTAGCTACTTTTAGCAGCCGTGCAAACGCATTGTTGCCTCCCACGGGGGAGTGTATTTTCGCTTTGCAAGTGTGCGATCGCATGTGCAGCCGAGCGACACAAACACATTTTGTGCAAAACAAGACCAGCCCTGTAGTTACTTATCCTGTGCGATGATTCTAGCAACGGAGGTCCCGGAATTGATGTCAGATACCCGCACTGCAAACGCCTGGACACGCCTGCGTTTTCCCACTCACAGAAAACGGTCAGTTGCCACCCACAAATGCCTTCTTCCTATCAATCTCCTTGCGATCGGCTGTGCGAATGGAATCGTCGCTAACAGCATAGCACAACAACGATGCTCTTTGTACCCGTACAGCGTGCGTGTACATTGTGGCGCATGCACAGTTTTGCCGTTTTTTTTACCTGATCGCAGCGCTGTGAAAATCGGCAGTGAGCGATCAACTCAGAATGACCCCCTTTATGCATATGCTGCTACAATGCCCTTCCCTGATGCACATCTGTACGTCTAAATATACAAGGACTGATATGCCCACTTTCACTGTCTACTGACACTGCAGTCATGCCTTTAATCTACTTCTGATTTTATTGATTTTTCATTCTACAAACCCCTTTTTTCTCTAACGTCCTAGAGGATGCTGGGGACTCCGTAAGGACCATGGGGAATAGACGGGCTCCACAGGAGACATGGGCACTAAAAAGAACTTTAGATATGGGTGTGCACTGGCTCCTCCCTCTATGCCCCTCCTCCAGACCTCAGTTTGATACTGTGCCCAGAGGAGACTGGGTGCATTACAGGGAGCTCTCCTGAGTTTCTCTGAAAGAAAGAATTTTGTTAGGTTTTTTATTTTCAGGGAGCCCTGCTGGCAACAGGCTCCCTGCATCATGGGACTGAGGAGAGAGAAGCAGACCTACTTAAATGCTAGGCCCTGCTTCTTAGGCTACTGGACACCATTAGCTCCAGAGGGAGTCGGAACGCAGGTCTCCCCTCGCAGTTCGTCCCGGAGCCGCGCCGCCGTCCTCCTCACAGAGCCGGAAGATAGAAGCCGGGTGAGTATGAGAAGATAGAAGACTTCAGAGGCGGCAGAAGACTTCAGATCTTCTCTGAGGTAACGCGCAGTGGTAACGCTGCGCGCCATTGCTCCCACACACAACACACATGGCAGACACTGATGGGTGCAGGGCGCAGGGGGGGCACCCTGGGCAGCAATTTTAAACCTCTAGGATTGGCCACAGTATATATATAGGCTCTGTGGGCTGTATATAGGAAACCCCCGCCAGTTTTTAAAGAAATTAAGCGTGACCGAAGCCCGCCGCTGAGGGGGCGGAGCTTGATCCCTCAGCACTCACCAGCGCCATTTTCTCCACAGCACACCGCTGAGAAGCTGGCTCCCTGGACTCTTCCCTGCTGAACACGGTGACAGAGGGTTTTAAAGAAGGGGGGGAGCACATAGTTTGGCGCAGTGAATATATATAATAAAAGCGCTATATTTATCTGGGAATTTTTTCCAGGGTCTTTGGCGCTGGGTGTGTGCTGGCATACTCTCTCTCTGTCTCTCCAAAGGGCCTTGTTGGGGAACTGTCTCCAGATTAGAGATTTCCCTGAGTGTGTGGGGTGTCAGTATGCTATGTCGGCATGTCTGAAGCAGAAGGCTCTTCTAGGGAGGAGGTGGAGCAAATGAGTGTGGTGTCTCCGTCGGCAATGCCGACACCTGACTGGTTGGATATGTGGAATGTTTTAAATGCAAATGTGAATTTATTACACAAAAGGTTGGACAAAGCAGAGTCCAGGGAGTCAAGTCCTGCCTTTCACTATGTTGCAGGGACCTTCTGGGTCACAAAAGCGCCCACTATCCCAAGTAGCAGACACTGATACCGACACAGATTCTGACTCCAGTGTCGACTACGATGATGCAAAGTTTCAGCCAAAATTGGCTAAAAGTATTCATTATAAGATCATTGCAATAAAAGATGTGTTGCATATCACAGATGACCCCTCGGTCCCGGACACGAGGGTGCGCATGTATAAGGAAAAGAAACCTGAGGTTACTTTTCCCCCTTCACATGAGCTAAATGAGTTGTTTGAAAAGGCTTGGGAAACTCCAGACAAGAAACTGCAGATTCCCAAGAGGATTCATATGGCGTATCCTTTCCCGGCTAAGGATAGGATACGTTGGGAATCCTCCCCAAGGGTGGACAAAGCGTTGACACGCTTATCCAAAAAGGTAGCGCTGCCATCTCAAGACACTGCAACCCTCAAGGACCCTGCTGATCGCAGGCAGGAGACTACCTTGAAGTCAATTTACACACATACTGGTACATTACTCAGACCGGCGATAGCGTCGGCTTGGGTTTGTAGCGCTGTAGCAGCGTGGATAGATACCTTATCTGCTGATATTGATACGCTGGATAAGGAAACTATATTATTGACCATGGGTCATATTAAGGATGCGGTCCTATATATGAGGGATGCTCAGAGAGACGTGGGACTACTGGGTCCCAGAGCCAACGCTATGGCGATTTCTGCTAGGCGAGCCCTATGGACCCGACAATGGATGGGTGATGCCGACTCGAAGAGGCATATGGAGGTTTTGCCTTACAAGGGTGAGGAATTGTTTGGGGAAGGTCTCACGGACCTGGTTTCCACAGCTACTGCAGGTAAATCATCTTTTTTGCCTTATGTTTCCTCACAGCCTAAGAAAACGCCACATTATCAGATGCAGTCCTTTCGGTCGCATAAGTCCAAGAGAGTACAGGGATCTTCCTTTCTTGCCAGAGGTAAAGGCAAGGGGAAAAAGCTGCCAACTACAGCTAGTTCCCAGGAGCAGAAGTCCTCCCCGGCTTCTACAAAATCAACCGCATGACGCTGGGGCTCCGCTGAGGGAGTCCGCACCAGTGGGGACACGTCTTCGACTGTTCAGCCATGTCTGGGTTCAATCACAGGTGGATCCCTGGGCAATAGACATTGTTTCCCAGGGTTACAGGCTGGAATTCGAAGAGGTGCCTCCTCGCCGGTTTTTCAAATCGGCCCTACCGGCTTCTTCCCCAGAGAGGGAGGTAGTTTTAAATGCAATTCAAAAATTGTGTCTTCAACAAGTGGTGGTCAAAGTTCCCCTGCTCAGCAGGGGATGGGGTATTACTCAACCCTGTTTGTGGTCCCGAAACCGGATGGTTCGGTCAGACCCATTCTGAATTTAAAATCCTTAAACCTATACTTAAAGAGGTTCAAGTTCAAGATGGAATCGCTCAGAGTGGTCATCGCCAGCCTGGAGGGGGGGGGGGGATTATATGGTGTCCCTGGACATAAAGGATGCGTACCTTCATGTCCCCATATATCCTCCTCATCAGGCGTTCCTGAGATTTGCTGTACAGGATTGTCATTACCAATTTCAGACGTTGCCGTTTGGGCTTTCCACGGCCCCGAGGGTTTTCACCAAGGTAATGGCGGAAATGATGGTGCTCCTGCGCAGGCAGGGAGTCACAATTATCCCGTACTTGGACGATCTCCTAATAAAAGCGAGATCAAGAGAACAGTTGCTGAACAGCGTATCACTCTCCCTGAGGGTGTTGCAGCAGCACGGCTGGATTCTCAATCTACCAAAGTCACAGTTGGTTCCAACGAACCGATTGCCTTTCTTAGGCATGATTCTGGATACAGAACAGAAAAGGGTTTTTCTCTCGATGGAAAAGGCCCAGGAACTCCAGAACTTGGTCAGGGACCTGTTGAAGCCGAAAAGGGTGTTGGTGCATCAATGCACTCGAGTTATGGGAAAGATGGTGGCGTCTTATGAGGCCATTCCATTCGGCAGGTTCCATGCGAGGACCTTTCAGTGGGACCTTCTGGACAAGTGGTCTGGGTCACATCTACATATACATCAGATGATCAGCCTGTGCCCAAGGGCCAGGGTGTCTTTCCTGTGGTGGCTGCAGAGTGCTCACCTTCTAGAGGGTCGCAGGTTCGGCATTCAGGACTGGGTTCTGGTAACCACGGACGCGAGCCTCCGAGGATGGGGAGCAATCACACAGGGAAGAAACTTCCATGGTCTGTGGTCAAGCCAGGAGGCTTGTCTACACATCAACGTACTGGAATTAAGGGCCGTATACAACGGCCTTCGTCAGGCGGAGAATTTACTTTGCGACCTACCGGTTCTGATTCAGTCAGACAACATCACCGCAGTGGCTCATGTAAACCGCCAAGGCGGAACAAAGAGCAGAGTGGCAATGACAGAAGCCACCAGGATTCTTCGCTGGGCGGAAAATCATGTAAGCGCTCTGACAGCAGTCTTCATTCCGGGAGTGGACAACTGGGAAGCAGACTTCCTCAGCAGACACGATCTACATCCCGGAGAGTGGGGACTTCATCGGGAAGTCTTTGCAGAGATTACAAGTCAGTGGGGGCTGCCTCAAATAGACATGATGGCGTCACGCCTCAACAAGAAGCTTCCGAGATATAGCGCCAGATCAAGGGACCCTCAGGCGATAGCAGTGGACGCCCTGGTCACACCGTGGGTGTTCCAGTCGGTCTATATGTTCCCTCCTCTTCCTCTCATCTCAAAGATATTGAGAATCATAAGACGAAGAGAAGTACAGACAATTCTCATTGTTCCAGATTGGCCTCGAAGGGCCTGGTATCCAGATCTACAGGAAATGCTCACAGAAGATCCATGGCCTCTTCCTCTCAGAGAGGACCTGTTGCAACAGGGGCCCTGTCTATTCCAAGACTTACCGCGGCTGCGTTTGACGGATTGGCGGTTGAACGCCGGATCCTAGCTGAAAAGGGCATTCCGGATGAGGTAATTCCTACTATGATAAAGACTAGGAAGGAGGTGACGGCGAAACATTATCACCGTATTTGGAGGAAGTATGTTTCTTGGTGTGAGTCCAAGAATGCTCCTCCGGAAGAATTCCATCTGGGCCGTTTTCTTCACTTCCTCCAGACTGGAGTGAATTTGGTCCTAAAATTAGGCTCCATTAAAGTTCAGATTTCGGCCCTATCCATTTTCTTTCAGAAGGAATTGGCTTCTCTCACCCAGAAGTCCAGACTTTTGTGAAGGGAGTGCTCCATATCCAGCCTCCTTTTGTGCCTCTAGTGGCACCATGGGACCTTAATGTGGTGTTAAGGTTCCTTAAGTCTCACTGGTTTGAGCCGCTTCAAACGGTGGAATTAAAGTATCTCACTTGGAAGGCGGTCATGTTGTTGGCCTTGACTTCTGCCAGGAGAGTATCTGAGTTAGCGGCTTTGTCTTACAAAAGCCCCTATCTGATCTTCCATGTAGACAGAGCTGAGTTGAGGACTCGTCCTCAATTTTTGCCTAAGGTGGTTTCCTCTTTTCATGTGAACCAACCTATTGTGGCGCCTGTGGCTACGTGGGACTTGGAGGATTCTGAGTCCCTTGATGTGGTCAGGGCATTGAAAATTTATGTAGCCAGAACGGCTCGGGTTAGGAAAACAGAGGCACTGTTTATGCTGTATGCAGCCAACAAGGTTGGCGCTCCTGCTTCTAAGCAGACTATTGCTCGCTGGATCTGTAACACGATTCAGCAGGCTCATTCTACAGCTGGATTGCCGTTGCCAAATTCGGTAAAGGCCCATTCCACTAGGAAGGTGGGCTCTTCTTGGGTGGCTGCCCGAGGTGTCTCGGCATTACAGCTTTGCCGAGCGGCGACTTGGTCGGGTTCAAACACCTTTGCAAAGTTTTACAAGTTTGATACTCTGGCTGATGAGGACCTCATGTTTGCTCAATTAGTGCTGCAGAGTCATTTGCACTCTCCCGCCCGTTTTGGAGCTTTGGTATAATCCCCATGGTCCTTACGGAGTCCCCAGCATCCTCTAGGACGTAAGAGAAAATAAGATTTTAAACCTACCGGTAAATCTTTTTCTCCTAGTCCGTAGAGGATGCTGGGCGCCCGTCCCAGTGCGGACAAAATTCTGCAAGACTTGTATATAGTTCTTGCCTACATAAGGGTTATGTTACGGTTTTGATCAGTCTCGGGCTGATGCTGTTTTGTTTCATACTGTTAACTGGTTCATATATTCCATGTTATACGGTGTGGATGGTGTGGGCTGGTATGAATCTTGCCCTTGGATTAACAAAATCCTTTCCTCGTACTGTCCGTCTCCTCTGGGCACAGTTTTCTAACTGAGGTCTGGAGGAGGGGCATAGAGGGAGGAGCCAGTGCACACCCATATCCAAAGTTCTTTTTAGTGCCCATGTCTCCTGCGGAGCCCGTCTATTCCCCATGGTCCTTACGGAGTCCCCAGCATCCTCTACGGACTAGGAGAAAAAGATTTACCGGTAGGTTTAAAATCTTAATTTTAACCTTATATGTTTCAAAGTACAGGGAGGAGGAGCACACACTACATACAGCACAGTACAGGGAGGGAGCACACACTACATATAGCACAGTACAGGGAGGGAGCACACACTACATACAGCACAGTGCAGGGAGGGAGCACACACTACATACAGCACAGTACAGGGAGGGAGTACACACAAGTAGTGAAACACAGACACAGGGGACCAGCGCAGCAGAATCTGTCCCAGTGGCCAATCCACCCTGATTACATACATAGCCACCATATCATACTTGCCTACTTTTGAAAAAGCATTTCAGGGAGATTGTGAAAGTAGCACCAATCAGCACAGACTGCTACATCTGAGAGTCGCGTCATAAAAATTACTTACATCCAAACGTAAATGAGCCCCAAAGTTAGTAAAATCTACTTGTTGAAGAAAAGACAGTGACATTTTTCAGGATTTGTTTGTGTATTGTTTTTTACAAGAGCTTCCATATACTGTAAGTGGCCATGAGAAACCTTATTTAAAATGCATGTAGCCATAGGGATCATTGTGCTTTATAACCAATGCAGGGAAATGGCACTGATGAGCCCATTTGAATGTATGTATCTCTGATTTCTTTTTCCCCAAGAATGTAACGGCTACATAATGGGGGTAAGGTACAATGAGGGAGATTGCTGGACTATTCAGGGAGTGAGGGAGATTGCTGCTACTTCAGGGAGTCTCCTGCAGAATGAGGGAGGGTAGGCAACTATGCACCATATTACATGCATAGCCCCAACATTATTACATGAATACCACCACATTATACAAATAGCACTGCATTACACGTATAGCACCATATTACACGTATAGCACTGCATTACACAAATAGTGCCACATACTCTGGGATATACCAAAGCATAATATAGGGAGGGTAACAAATAGTCCAGCAAACAGAAATTCATGCTTAATTACCCAATTTTATTCATTCATCGCAATGCCCCTTCAAGGACATCACTGTCAAAGTGGGCGCCAGCCAAATCCAGAGCATAGTGACTAGAGAAAGTGTGAACAGATGGCCAGTTGGCTACTGTACATGTCTTTCATTGGTACCAAAGCGTCCTTAACCCAGGAAATTGTAACAACACTGGTTGAGTGTGCCTTCAGATTTTATGAAATTTTATGACTACTTTCTTCATACACAAGAATAATTAGCTCCTTGATCCACCTGGCAAAAGGTTGCTTCATGGCTGCTCCACCTTTCTTTATGCCTACATGTAAGGCAAATACTTTGTTTTCCAAAAGTTTTTCACTCCTATCCAAATAGACAAAAAGTGCTTGTCATAAGTTCAGCATATGCAACCTTTCTTTCTTCTCACTTTTAGGTTGTGGGAAAGGAGGACAAAAAAAAAACCTCCTGGTTTAACGCTGACACCATCTTTGGTAAAGAATCTGTATTTGTTCTTTGCACATCTTTATCTGGCAAATATTAAGATATGGGCAGAAAGGCCCATAACACTTGTAATTCACTGACCCTTCTGACTGAAGTTCAGTATCAGATTCAGATCCGATAGGGCTAGGACCATACTTGCCTACATGACCCTCTCCATGAGGGAGAAAATGCTCTGTTCCTGGACTTTCCTGGTAATGTATGATTGCCATCACCTGTGGTGAGCTAGCTAATTGAGGTTAATAAGGTGTTTCACCACGTGTGATGGCAATCATACATTACCAGGAAAGTCCAGGAACAGAGTATTTTCTCCCTCATGGAGAGGGTCAGGTAGGCAAGTACAGGGCCGGCAACAGAAATCTTGGGGCCCGGTACACTGATATCCCTGTGGGCCCCCCCGATATACAAATATAGGGGCGTGACCACAGAGCTCCTTTTACACATTACGTCAGGCAGAGTCTCCCTTTTTACACATTACAGCAGCAGAGTCCCATTTTTTACACATTATGGCAGCAGAATCCCCTTTTTTACATATTAGGCAGGCAGAGTCCCCCATTTTTACACATTATGGCAGGCAGTCCCCATTTTTACACATTATGGGAGGGGGAGAGAGTTATACTCACCTGTAACGAGCCAGCATGCCCCACCATAATGGCCATCCCTACCTTTTCTCGCCCTGCAATCTTCGCTCTTACCTGCAGTAATACCAGGTTTACAGGGCAGATGTAATGCATGCACATGCATCCATGATATGTGCCTGCACGCAGCCCATCCCAAACCCAAAGCCCCAAACTCCTGCTGGAGAGCCGAGTGCACCTGCAATGCAGACACTTGACTTACCAGACACAGCCGCCGGGGCCGTGAATCAACGAGGCTCAGCCTCCGAGTGACCAGCTTGATGCACCCCGCCGCAACAAGCTGCCAGCAGTCCCGCAATCCTGCTCCTGCCTGCTCACGCTCCTCACAGCAGAGACAGGGCGGGCGGGGATGACTGGGAGAGGAGGGGAGGTCCGGAGGTAGCGTTGTGTGACAGCTGACCTGGGGCTGGGCTTGGGGATGCTAAGTGGTGACCACAGATCATGGGGGTGGAGGAGCTGAAAAAAAAGGTCAGTTATTGATTACTTTTAACTGCACAGCGGGCGGCCCGCAGCTGGCGCGATGCCGCAATATATATATAATTATTTAGATCTGTTACATGCTGCCGCCGCTCAGGGGCGGATCCAGAAGAAAATGATAGGGGGGGCACCATGGAAGGGGCAAGTACATTTGCGTGCGGCTTCGGTGCATGGTGCAGTGTGCAGGGGCAGCGTTTGAGGGACAGGGGGCAGCGTGTGAAGGTCAAGGTGCAGGGGGAAATGTGTGTGGTGCTGGGTACAGGGGGCAGTGTGTGAGGGGCAGGGGGCAGCGTAATAATGCCCACAGTAGTAGCACCCCGTAATACACATAATGCCCACCACAGTAGCGCTTCTTATACAATGCCCACAGTTGTAGCGCTCATTATGCAATGTCCATTGTACTGGTAGTGCCCCTTATACAGACCCCATAGTAGTGGTGCCCCTTATGCAATGCCCGTATTTCCCCCAGTAGTAATGTTGCCTGTAGTAATACCCCCAGTCATTTAGCACCCTAGTAGTTATGCCCCCAGTGGTAATGCCCCTGCAGTTATGACCCTAGTAGTTTACCCCCCCTTTAGTTTAGCCTCCCAGTAGTAATGCCCCCAGTAGTTTGCCTGCTTGTAGTTTAGCCACCAATAGTAATGCCCCCCTGTAGTTTGCACCATTGTAGTTATGCCCCCCTTGTAGTTTAGCCCCCAGTAGTAATGCCCCCAGTAGTTTGGCCCCTGTAGTTATCGCCCAGTAGTTTGGCCTCCCTGTAGTTTAGCCCCCAAGTAGTAATGCCCCTGTAGTTACGCCACCAGTAGTAATGCCCCATGTAGTTACGCCGCCAGTAGTAATGCCCCTGTAGTTACGCCGCCAGTAGTAATGCCCCTGTAGTTACGCCGCCAGTAGTAATGCCCTCCTGCAGTATGCCCCCAGTAGTTAGCCCTTTGTAGTTTGCCCCCTTGTAGCTTACCCCCAGTGGTTTGCCCCCTTGTAGTTGGCCCCAGTAATAATGTCCCCCAGTAGTTTGCCCCCAGTAATAATGTCCCCCAGCAGTTTGCCCCCAGTAGATTCCCCCAGTAATAATGCCCCCAGTAGTAATGCCCCAATAGATGACTCCCCCCCAGTAGTAATGCCCCCCAGTAATAATGCCCCCAGTAGTAATGCCCCAATAGATGACTCCCCCCAGTAGTAATGCCCCCCAGTAATAATGCCCCCAGTAGTAATGCCCCAATAGATGACTCCCCCCCAGTGGTAATGCCCCCCCAGTAATAATGCCCCCAGTAGTAATGCCCCAATAGATGACTCCCCCCCCAGTAGTAATGCACCCCAGTAATAATGCCCCCAGTAGTAATGCCCCCCCAGCAGTAATGCCCCTTGCTGCTGCCCCCTCGTCAGTAGTAATGTCCCCCGTAAATTGCCCCCAGTAGGTGCCCCCGCTGCACTAAGAAAGATAATAAAAAAAGGACATACTTACCGATCCCCGTTCCCGCTTCCAGACATCCTCCTGGCGTCCTCTCCTCAGCACTATGAGAGAGACGTCATGACTGACGTCTCTCCCATAGCGCACGCAGCACACAGTGACGGCGCCGGAGGCCGGAGCTCAGTACTGAGCTCCTGCCTCCGGCTGCCGCTGTGCAGGGAGACGGGCGCCCGCTGGTAACACAATCTCAGCGGGCGCCCGTCATTTTCCTGTGCGGCGGCGCGGGGACGGACGACGGAGGGAGAACGGACAGGGGGGGCACTGCCGCCGCTGGACCTTGGGGCCCCTCACAACGTCGGGGCCCGGGACGGCTGTCCCCTTTGACCCCCCCTGTCGCCGGGCCTGGGCAAGTATGGCTAGGACTGATTTAACTTGAGGCCATATTCCTTTTCATAGCTTGACAGAATCCTTTGACAGAATTGTCTTCAGTTTCCTATGCAGCAACATGCTGAAGGCTGCTCTCTGTACCTTAATGGTTGATACAGTCAGACCCTTCTCAACCCATCATATAGAAACTGTAATATTTGGGGTGTTTCAACTCTCCTGACATCAAATTCAGATTCGGCCCATGAGATAAAGGTATTCCAGATCTTATAATAAATTAGAGGATAAATTCTTTCTTGCTTGAAACTGAATAACTTGTTCAGACAATTCTTTTTCTTAATAATTCACATTCAATATCCATATCATCAAATGAAAATTTTTTCAAGTTTAGATAGAATATTGCACCCGGGTACAATAGACCTGGTGTGAGTGGTAACATCCATGGACCCTCTGCTGCCATACTCACCACTGTTAGGAGCCACACTCTCCTTGGCCGGTAAGAAAGAATAATCACTTCTACTTGCTCTTTTCAGTTTTTTTTTCTTTCTTTCTTTCTTTCTTTCTTTCTTTCTTTCTTTCTTTCTTTCTTTCTTTCTTTCTTTCTTTCTTTCTTTCTTTCTTTCTTTCTTTCTTACATGACACAAGCAATAGTAGTAGGAATAAAGGAGGGAACATATATTCCAGTGTGAAATTCCATAGTAGGGAGAACATGTCTAATCCACTTGTTCACAGCAGGTGGTACCTAGAAAAGAAGAGTGTTTTTTTTTGTTTGTTTTGTTTTGGATGAGTGTCAATTAGATCCACCTGCGACCATCCAAACCTTATTACAATCTCTTGAAACATCTTTGCATCCACCTCCTATTCTCCTGGAAACACCTTGTGTCTGCTGAGAAAGTCTGCAACAAAGTTGTCTTTTCCTGGTACATACAGAGCTTACAGAGAACTGAGATGACACTCTGCCCAGTCTAAAAATTCTTGCCACTTCTAACAGCATTTGACTCTTGGTGCCATCTTGTCGATTTAAAGACGGTACCACAGCCACGTTGTCTGAGAATACTTTTAGACAGCTTTAGCGTTCCAAATTGCCCTTATTTCTCGCTGGTTTAAAGTACTCATCTTCTCTTGACAAGTCCAGAAACCCGAACAACCTTATTGCAATAGACGCACTACCAAACCTGTTGCACTTGCATCGAATGTAAATACCAAGCAGTGGTTTTCTGTCAAAGAAGTTCTATAATTAGATCCGGACCTGTTTATCAAGACAAAGTCTCTTTTAGCTTGACATAGCTTTAACTGGTAATTCAGGAAGGTTCCTTCTTGGCTGTACTTCAGCAAGATCTATTGTAACTTCCTCATCCTCCATCTTGCTTAAAGGATATGTCTATGTTTGAGGATATTATTCCCAGCAAACGTAGTCCAGTATGTAATGTCACATGCTTGTACCAATGTGGCCAGTTCTTGAATCTTTCCACATCTCTCTTGTTACAGAGGCAATACATACTGTAGTATCCACTTGTACCCTCAAGAACTGTATTTGTCGAAGTGGATTTAACTGAATTCTCTCCCAGTTTATTATCCTACTGTAATACTGAGGGATCTGTAAAGTTCTGTACACAGCATCATTTATTGTTTATTTTGACTTTTCAACAACATAGTAAGTTGTTCAAATACTGTCAAACCTCTATTCCTTTTGTTCTTCTAAGCATTAAGTGACACAAAGGAGGTTTGTAAATGTGAAGACGTGGACTGAAGGTGTTTTGCCTTGGATGCAGAATCTGAGATATTTTTGATATTGCCTGCATACCAGAACATGAGAATAGGCATCTCTTAGATGTATTGATACTACAGAATGCTCCTCTTGATAAATGACTTGATGGGTAATATCCACCCCATCATAAATGATCCCAAATATATATCATTTTTATTGTGAACAAAGTGACTTGTACAGGTTGAGTATTCCTTATCCAAAATGCTTGGGACCAGAAGTATTTTGGATATAGGATTTTTCCGTATTTTGGAATAATTGCATACCATAATGAGATATCATGGTGATGGGACCTAAATCTAAGCACAGAATGCATTTATGTTTCATATACACCTTATACACACAGCCTGAAGGTCATTTTAGCCAATATTTTTATAACTTTGTGCACTAAACAAAGTGTGTCTACATTCACACAATTCATTTATGTTTCATATACACCTTATACACACAGCCTAAAGGTCATTTAATACAATATTTTTAATAACTTTGTGTATTAAACAAAGTTTGTGTACATTGAGCCATCAAAACACAAAGGTTTCTCTATCTCACTCTCACTCAAAAAAGTTCGTATTTCGGAATATTCCGTATTTTGGAATATTTGGATATGGGATACTCAACCTGTACCACATTTATAACAAACAATAGTAAAGGGAATTGGTACTTTAATTTTAGATTTGACATCCTCAGTAAAACTTCTTAAAACAGTCAAAATAGATTTCAGTGTTTCCATAGGAAACCTTCTCTTCGCCAAGCTGTCTTGAGATACAGATTAGTTCTGAACCCCTGTATACTTTTCTAAAAAGAAATATGAGAGTAAAAACTTTAATTTATCTTGGATGACTTGACAAAATCTCCACAGCCTTTGAGCTAAATTCTGTATACTGTCATAGCACCGTGACTTTCAAATTCACAACTGTAACCATTTTTTCACAAAATGATTCCTTCTTAGAACCGCAGCAATTCCATCCGATACCTTTGAGATACTACATCCTGTACTCATCTGTTCTGCACAGATTCCTGCCAATGCCTGACAAATTTCAGAAGACTGCCCCCTATTGGCACAGATGCAGGAGACCCATAGTAGTTATCATCGATTGCCTCTTCTGAAGGTTTGGCAAAAGGACTGCCTCAGCATTCCTGTAGAATATCTACCACCGTAGTACCATGCTGGCACAAACCGTCTGGCTTCTAAAAAATTGCTGCATAAAAGATGGCATAGGATACCTACTTCCATCCTGAGGTAACTTTCAGCCTGCTACCAAACAGCAGGGAACTTTCATAAGCAAAGTAAGCAGACTATTCCTTCTATGCAGATCTGCCCATAAATGCACCACAGAGCTGTAATTCCAACACATTCTATGAGAAAACATACCGCCATTATATATCTGTATATAAAGTCTTGAAATTTTCTCTTCCAAGACTGTTCATTATAGTCCAAGTCTCAATGCACTAAACCTACAACACCTTGTAATTCCCAGATGGTCTCCCATCCAAATACTAACCATGCCCAACACTGCTTAGCTGCCAGGAACTGAAGAGATTGGGCATGTGCAGTGTATTGAAGCTGTGACAATGAAGCTTTAGCAACATCAGTTTTAGAAAAAAAACTTGCTGTATACAGTATATGTATATTATATTATATATATATCGATACACTTTATTTTTTTATGTTATTGATTTATTTATTTATTTCAATGCTACAATACAGCCCTGCTCTCTGTGGGGGACTGCGAGGACCAGTTGCTGGGATCGGCTCTCCCAGTAGTAGCTTATAAAACAACCTCTGCTGCTGCAGTTTCAGCTTTAGGTATTGTTCATCAGTTTAGGAACTGCTCATCATAAACAGATACATATTATAAATTCTCTTGGTATCACCCAGGCATTTATCAACATTCTGCCATCATAATCAAAGTCCATACTAGCAATGTAGGTTCAGACTTTTTATAATATATTGTACACTGCTTAGCTTCCAAGATCAGACAGATTAAGCATATCCAGTTTGGTATGGCTGAAGTTTGGCATATTTTACTTGATGGACTGTACACATACTGGTGCAGATAAAATTAACAAGTCCAGGGTGTAGCCCACAACTCCTTAATTGGCAATTATCCCAATTAGACAACACACAGAATATGAGGTGTGCTGAATGCACTATGGTGGTCATTCCGAGTTGTTCGCTCGTTGCCGATTTTCGCTATGCTGCTATTTGCTGCTGCATGCGCATGGTACGCAGAGCGCATGCGCTAAGTTTTTTAACACAAAATGTAGCAGTTTTGCTGGTGTTCGTACGACGCTTTTCAGTCGCACTGCTGATTGGTAAATGATTGACAGGAAAGGGGCGTTTCTGGGAGGTAACTGAGCGTTTTCCGGGAGTGTGCTAAAAAACGTAGGCGTGTCAGGGAAAAACGTGGGAGTGTCTGGAAAAACGGGGGAGTGGCTGGCCGAACGCAGGGTGTGTTTGTGACGTCAAACCAGGAACTGAACGGACTGAGCTGATCGCAATCTGTGAGTAGGTCTGGAGCTACTCAGAAACTGCAAAGAATTATTTAGTAGCAGTTCTGCTAATCTTTCGTTCGCTATTCTGCTAAGCTAAGATACACTCCCAGAGGACGGCGGCCTAGCGTGTGCAATGCTGCTAAAAGCAGCTAGCGAGCGAACAACTCGGGGGCCTATACGGAGAGGGACCTTTAACCACTTCAATATAGGTACAGCTTCTTGCATCCTGACTTCTATACACAACACAAATACATGAGGTTTCTTATAAGTTTTCTTCTTAGCTCCAATGCAGGAGACACAATGCAGCTAAGCCGCCGCCCTCTGGGAGTGTATCTTAGCTTAGCAGAATTGCGAACGAAAGATTTGCAGAATTGCGAATAGAAATTTCTTAGCAGTTTCTGAGTAGCTCCAGACTTACTCCTACACTGCGATCAGTTCAGTCAGTTTCGTTCCTGGTTTGACGTCGCAAATACACCAAGCGTTCGCCCAGACACTCCCCCATTTCTACAGACACTCCCGCGTTTTTCCCAGAAAAGCAAGCGTTTTTTCTCATATGCCCAGAATAACGGCCAGTTTCCGCCCAGAAACACCCACTTCCTGTCAATCACAGTACGATCACCTGAACGATGAAAAATCCTCGTTATGCCGTGAGTAAAATACCTAACTTTTGAGTAAAATAACTAAGCGCATGCGCTCTGCGAACCTTGCGCATGCGCAGTAAGCGACTAATCGCAATATAGCGAAAATCGGCAACGAGCGAACAACTCGGAATGACCACCTATATATCCTAACTAACACTATATTAATAAAGTGCCCTCTATGAGGAATTACCTCTTTTTTGGGCACATACAGACTTTTGGGGAGAAGGTACTCTTTCATATTGTCATAGGGGGGTCATTCTGACCCGTACGCTCGCTGCTTTTTGTCGCAGTGAGCGAACGGGTCTCTACTGCGCATGTGCCGGCGCCGTAGTGCGCCGGCGCATGCTAGATGGCCGAAGGCCGTAGCAGGGCTGCGATCGCCTCTGCCTGATTGACAGGCAGAGGCGGTCACTGGGCAGGAGGGGGCGGAACGGCGGTGTTTGGCCGCCGTTTTGTGGGAGGGGTCCGGCCAATGCAGGCGTGGCCGGACTGAACGGGGGCGGGCCGCAGCGGCTGCGTGATGTCACACGCAGCCGCTGCAGGCTGGGTAGCGATGAGTAGCTCCCGGCCAGCACGCTAAAGCTGTGCTGGCCGGGAGCTACTCTTTAAGAGCAAAGGCATCGCCGCTGTGTGGTGCCTTTGCACTTCTGCGGGGGGGACGGAACTGACATGCGGGCGGACTAGCCCTGTGCTGGGCGTCCCCCCGCATGTCAGTGTGAATGATCGTAGCTGTGCTAAATTTAGCACAGCTACGATCAACTCGGAATGACCCCCATAGGCTTGTAGCATAAATTGGAGGGACCAGCAGCTCCATTATTTCTCAGTGCATGGCGCCACTCTGCCTCTGACCCCTAACTTGGGGCGGGCGTACATTCGGACCAACTTCCTGGGACAGCCATCAGCCATCACCCATCACATGCACCTCTGCCGGCTGCTCTGAGGGCCAGGGAGCATAAAAACACATGTGGCTGCAAATGGAGAGAGGAAAACCAGCAGCGATCTGGCTCTGTAAAACATACAGACAGGCACTTACTTGACTGGCCTTAAAAACTGCCGTGCACCAGCCTCTCCCCAGGGTGCCACCCCATCCAGACTGCGGCTACCAAGAGGCACATACGCTGGGTATAGATAATGAGGTAAGCCCTTGGAACAAAATAACAACTACAATGTCCTGCCTAGAAGACAGGAAAAAAGACTGAGGAGGAAGAGGAGGAGTAGCTCTATATACCCTAAGTGGGCGGTCCCTGAAGTGTGAGAAAACATCCTGTCTAGAACTAGGGTAATGGCTGCTATGAAGTAGTGCAGAAGAAAGGTAAATATTTTTGCACAACACTTAAGTTCACTTGGAGAGCTCTCGGTAGCCTTTACACAGCAAATAAGCAGTTGCTGACTATTAAGCTTTCCTTTAATGCATTTAAGAGTCAAAATATATATCTCTGCTTTTCCCTTATTGCTCTCTGAGGGGTTCAGCAATGTTTAGTTCAAGTGACAGGTTAACCTCTGATAATTGAGACACTATCCTCTCCTGACTGGAAATCGGTTGGTTAAATACTTGTATCTGAAATAAATAAATAATATATATATATATATATATATATATATATATATGTATATATATGGCAAATATCACTGACTCATCGCAAATCTACTGAATCATAAGGCTGGACTTCCTTGCCAGTGGCAGTTGCAGAGCAGTCCATTATTTAAATAGGGGAACCACACCAAGCAATGTTTGACAGTGTTTAGGGGTAGCAGTTGATGTGGCTCCCATATTTTAATAATGGACTGCTCTGCAACTGCCTCTGGCAAGGAAGTCAAGGAACAGAGCATTGTGTCCTCCCCACTCCGTGACTTGGCATCGTCCGCACCATGCATTCTTTATAGTCCCAGTGGCCTGTCTTAACTCTCCTCTGTGAGGGGGGAATTCCCAATAATCATCTCACTCTTTTTACCCGTTTTGTGGGTGGAAATATAGAAAAAATCCCTCCTTAGTGAGTGCCTACGTCACAAAAGCAAGCTACTATCCAAATGTAAAGTTCCTAGTTCGTATGGTTCAGGATATTTTGTGATGAGTCAGTGGTATTTTCCTTTTATTATATATATAAAGAAAGTCCCTGGTGAGCATATGTCTGTCTGTCTGTTCATTCTGGCTAATCTCAAGATTCTCTGGATGAATTTTAATGCAGGTTTCACCATTTTATAGAGAATTTATCGAGGAAGGTTTAGGTGTATGAAACATTAATCTATGACAAAAGGAAGCTGAGCAGTGAGGATTTTAGAAAGAGTAACAATTTCAGTTAGAGAAGAATGATAGTGTTCTACACTGCACATAATGGCCAAGAGTGGTACTGCAGTAGCTGTGCTCTCAGAGAAGGCTACAGGCTTGAGAAAATCATCACAGCTCATCCTTCACATATGTCTCTTACCCCGATCTCTCCTTAATGCTCCTTGACCTGCTTCCATGAGTCATAAGTAATATAAGCAAGTCTTTCCCATGAGTGCCTCTGCCCCCTGCCTCCCCAAGTGTGCCTCTGACCCTGCTCCCCATGAGTGCCTCTGCCTCCTACCTTCCCATCATCTTACCTCCCCATGAGTGCCTCTGCCCCTTGCCTCACAAAACATGCCTCTGACACCCTCCCCATGATTGCCTCTGCCTCGTACCTCACCATGTGCGCCTTTCATCTCCCCTCCCCATTTGTACCTCTGCCCCTTGCCTCACCAGGCGTGCCTCTGACCCGCTCCCCATGAGTGCCTCTGGCTCCTACCTCCTCATGTGCACTTATCATCTCTCCTCCCCATATGTACCTCTGCCCCTTGCCTCACCAAGCATGCCTCTGACACCCCTCCCAACCATGAGGGCCTCTGCCTCCAACCTCCCCATGTGCACCTATTGTCCATGTGTGTCGTTGTCCATCCCCCCCCCCCACCCCCCCGCCGGAAGCCTATCTCACCCCAAATCTTACCCCTAGACCTATAGAGCTGAAAACAAATCTGTGAATACGGAAGTACCGTAAGGGCAGTTATACCCACAAGTAAATCACAGATTCTTTGAGTGACCCCACAGACTTATCAGCCACCTCACAACAGCTAAGACAGTTACCTACTGGATTGAGAATCCTCCCCCATTGATGCTTAACTGGATCAATAAATTGGGAGATTTGAAAAACAAACAGTGGTTGCTTGTAAACATAAATTTTAAAGACAAATGTTAACCACTTCATTAAAAGCAACCACTTGATCTATTTTAGAAATTGCATTTGATCTAGGGTACTCCCTTACTGAAATACTGTAAACTCTTTCATTCTTGGCAGCATTTTATAGGAAAGATACTGGAGTAAGTTTGGGGTTGCTGGAATAGGGTTGGCTTTCTGTGGCCTCATCCATGTGTTCCTAACTCTCAATACATCTTATCCTCCAGCCTCCTAGAGTTCTTCATGTCATCAAATGGCAGAATATAAGGGCATCGAGCAGAACTGCCATGATATTTCTGGTTGCAACTACTATGGGCCCTGTAGCTTGTGATGCTTCTCAAGTCCAAGCTCCGTGCAGAAGTAGTAGTGGATATACACAGTAATACAGGCAATTTCTCACCAAACGGGAGCATGTGAATGTTTTATAGTATAAGCTGCTTCCAATTGGTTGCTATAACAACAGAAACAATCAGATCAGTAGAGGGAGCTTCAGTAAGCAGGAGGTGAGTCTTTGTTTCATGTAAATTAGATAATTTCACTATTTGGCCCACAAACGTCTACTTCTACAGCTCAGTGGGTCAGAAACAAAATGACACCATAAGGCACAGCAAAAACTGTGATTAGATCAAAAGAAAAGTGGAACATAATAAGAATCTGCCGTAATTTGCCAAAGTTAAGGCCAGATCCGCCCAAAACGTGACCACATTCTCGGGAGCCTACACCCTTTTTGAGTCTGAGAGTTGAGCCAGTCCAGACGAAATAGGGACTGTTGGGAGTTATGTAATGTATGACTTTTCCAAATACAACAATACTGTATATCCAAACAGAAACTAGACTCTAATACAGTAAAGCCATGGCTTGATATACAGATGTAAGCCTCATAAACTCAATACATCCCAACTGTACCAATGGGACAGTCCCGATTTCAGGGTTCTGTCCCGATGTATCGCAGTTGGAATGCTTGTCCTGATTTGTACTAGGTTAGCAGGTATTTCCA
Organism: Pseudophryne corroboree; assembly: GCF_028390025.1. Lineage (NCBI taxonomy): Eukaryota > Metazoa > Chordata > Amphibia > Anura > Myobatrachidae > Pseudophryne > Pseudophryne corroboree. Next base: position 80,523,930 of record NC_086452.1, read on the forward strand.
TAAACACCCCATAAAAATGTTTCTCTTTTTTTGTGAAGACTTCAACTATAATGCAGTTATGACCCAAGCCCCTACTGTCTGCACATGCTGGCCTAGCTCTATATGGCTACAGAACAGAAGACATGGGGCCTAATTCAGACCTGATCGTGGATGTGCAAGAAAACGCACATCTACAATCAATTTCTTTGACATGTGGGGCAAGCACAGGGCAAGTCCACTCTGCATGCCGAATCCAGCCCCCACCCCACCCCCGCACACATGCAAAACATGTACATTCCCACCATGACCCTAACTGGGTTTCCTCCGGGTACTCCGGTTTCCTCCCACAATCCAAAATATACTGGTAGGTTAATAGGATCCCAACAAAAAAATGATCCCTAGTGTGAATGTGTGTGCGTGTAAATGTGGTAGGAAATAAGCTCCACTGGGGCAGGGACTGATGTGAATGGCCAACTATTCTCTGTAAAGCGCTGCGGAATATGTGTGCGCTATATAAATAACTGCCAATAAATTGTAATAAGAATCACACAGCGGCGATGCTTTCGCATGTTTCGAGTAGCCCTCTGCCTGCGCAGCCTAGCTGCGAAGGCAGATGGCTACCCGCCATGTTAAGGATCGCAGCGGCTGCGTGTGATGCCACACAGCCTCCATGGCCCACCCCTCCAAGGGTCAGGACATGCCTACGTTGTCCACCCCGTGCCACTAAAACAGAGCATCTTCCCACTGCCTCCAAGTCTTAATTTGCGTTCTGAAGAGAACGCAGTTTAGGACCTTGCACATGCGCGTACCGGCAGATGTGCAGAAATTGCTTCATATCGATTTTAGCACATCTGCGACAGGGTCTGAATCGGCCCCATAATTAGACCTGTATTGGTTGTCAGCAATAAACACAATATGCTTTCAGCATGCATGATATATCAATGTAGAATACACTACAGCTATAGTTGGTAATCTGTTAAATAGTGCCAGAGGCTCCAGATTATAATCCAGATTAAGTTAAAATCAAGTCAAAGTAGTCTATGTGCCTATGCACTGAATTTGTTTAACGTCAAGGGGGCCTGTTTATCAAACAGTATTTGTGGCTATGTTCCCGAATATATAACTTTATATCTCATATAAAAGTGGCGGTTCTACGACACCTTTTTTAATTGATGTAAAATAAAAATTTTATACAACTCATGATCTTCTAATGAATAATAAAAAATAAAATGCTCTCTTCTAATGAGTGGTCATTGACCTATGTTTTGGGGTAATTTCTGGGGAGCAGGTATATTCCAGATCAGTATCGGACTTCCAGCCCGCAATAAGAGAATATGTTTGGTGACTCAATAAAGAAGAATAAACCACACGGAGAGACTTATTGAGAGAGATTTATTGGTTTAATTGATAATTATAGTAAAACAGATATTAATTGCAACATACTGGTTTTGTTACATAGCGACCTCTCCATTACAGATGGAGGATCTCTCACCTTATAGGACAATATTGGGGCAGATGTATTAAGCCTGGAAAAGTGATAAAGCAGTGATAAGTTCAAGGTGATAAATCACCAACCATCAACTCCAATATGCAATTTGACATTTAAGAGCTGATTGGCTGGTGTGTTATCACCTTCCACTTATCACTGCTTTATAACTTCTCCAGGCTTATCTACCAATGTCCTAGTGTGATCTGATGCAGGTCAAATATTTGATTCTGCAGGCACTTTAGTCATTGGGACATCACTGGTGCCCCCCTCCCCCCCAACTTATAAATCAACCCGTATAGTGTACTTCTAGAAAACAAGCCAGCCAAGGAAAATGGACAATGAAGTACACCCATGTAAGTGTTGTTTTGGATTTCATGGAGGTATGGGTAAATTAAGTCAATTAAGGTGGTTTCCAAAAGTGATAATTAAAAAGATTTTAACCTCCCACTGTGACATTGGTGCAAATGAACAGTCCCACCTGGGTTGCTGTTCTCCAAATGTATGCACAAAGTGCCTGCACAACGCCCACTCGGAGGTGCAGAATGTGGGCATATGTAAATTAGCCAAACAGGCGACACTAGGCAAAACTACATGTGCTCCTTTTCCACCCCCACAGTTAGTACATCGCTCTTATAAGTTCTTTAGTGAAATTGGACATACAACCAACAGCAGCTCTCCCTACTGATAACTAGCGGAAAGGTGGGGTGTCCCCTGATAATGGTTATTAGGTATCATATCCTCACATGTGTCCTGGTTTTCCAATCACTTATTTTACTAGAATTCTAAATCGCCAGAATTAGCATGATGCATACAGTAGCTAGACTTTCCCATAAATGTATTCTTATGTATGACTTCTATGATGCGGTCAAACGTTATGTCACATGGGTGTCACTGTCATACAGTCAATGATTATGTAAGCCCCGGTAGCCCTACACCCATACCATTACCAAGATGTGGTCCGGCAAATGTTCTATTTTCCAGGCATGTATTCTCTGCATGAAGAACGCATAGAGATGTTAGGATTTAGCAGTACCTGGTTTGATCGCTACAGCACTCGCACTTGCCGGTTCCTTCTCAAGACAGCGGTGCATGATGAACACATACTTCCCCTGCTCATATATCAGTTATGACTGGAGTTTCAAAACATGAATCCTATTAATCATACTAATAGTCAGTAACCACCCATTTAAATTTGAATTGCTGCCCCTCTACACAGTTAACACATAACTTACAACTGTTCTACAATCACACAAGCCCCCGACCCCTGTCACCAAGAACCTTTTACCCTTAAATCTGACTGGACCAATATGTAATACATATAGGGGCGTAGCCAGAACTTTGTGGGCCCCATAGCAACATTTTGAAGGGGCCCCTGTCCCAATGCTTCTAGAGAGACACTTCTCTGCAGCAGCTGTTAATTTTATGCCCTATTAATAGTGCCCTAGTTCATTTTCTGAACCATAGTAGAGCCTTATTTAATGTTATGCCCCATAGTAGTGCCCTAGTTTCTTTTATGAATCGCAATAGTGCTTAAGTTCACCCTATGTCACATTTCAGAGCTGCCAGTACACATTATGCCGCACAGTACCCCCAATTCACATTGTGGTATATAGTGCTCCCTGTTCATATTGTGCCTCATTACAGTGCCCCAGTTCATATTATATAACATTAAAATGCCCTCCAGTTCATTTTATACCACACTACAATGAACAGGTCCAGGGGCACACCTAGATATATTGCAGGCCACAAGGAAAAAGTTTGAAAGGACCCCTATGTACCACACAATGGCGAAAAATGGATATAACATATGTAACTGTGACAGGAATGGTGGGCCCCTCTCAGCTCTAGGCCCCATAGCAGCTGCACTGCCTGTACCTATGGTAGTTACTCCCTTGAATACATATAACAGTTATCCTCATGTATTAAACTCCTGCTATCTAGTGGAGTATCTGTAATAGGTGCAGGGTGTGCAGTACACATGGGCACTCAGGGCAGGTGGGGCCCATGCAGCACACCCAACACAAAAAGTAAACATCATTTCAGTATGTAGGGCAACTGGAACCCCCCTCCCTTCCCTCATATCTGCTACCAGCTCAGGAGATTGGAAATACTATTATATCTGCTGTGCATGCATCATCTTTCTGAAAATATCACCCAAAAGATGGACACCAACGCAGGTGCTGCTCCGATGCATGGAGGAGGACTCAGACTCCTGTATAGGAAAACTCAGCTGTTATCCTATACATTGTAAGTTTGTAAGCAGGGCCCTCTGAACTCTTTGTCTGATATCCAGTGTCGTTTATTACGGTTTGATGCAAATTGTAAAGTGCAGTGGAATATGCTGGAGGCATATAAATAAATAATTATAACATGGAGAGTTTGTGTTAAGAATGAAGAATCTGGATACAGAATTTCTATTATAAATACTACATAGAGTTGTTCATGCTAGATTAACTATTGCATAGCACACAATCTCAGGTATGGTTACAATATCTTAATATACTTGAATGCTTTGATAATGCTACATTTTTATTTTGCAGTTACGGCTTTGAAAACAAATGTTTTTGCTGTGTTTTGTACCGACAGAGTGTAATATGCATTTATTTAGCCACAACCATTCCTATACATAGCTATGCACTTAGTGTAAGAAGCTGATAATATTCAAAACATTTGAAGTTGGGATTTTCTTCCAGGGGGTATATTTACTAAAGGTCGATTTTGTTTGTTTTTGTTCGATTTTAAATCAATGTTGAATCGATTTTATTCAATGTTGGGCTTCCAGGGTAAAACACACATTTACTAGCAGATGATTTTTTATATTAATTTTTAAATGAAAGTAAATGTGTGTTTTAACCTTGGAAGCACAACATCAATTAAAATCGATTTAACATCGATCTAAAATTGAACAAAAACAAACAAAATCGACCTTTAGTAAATATACCCCCAGGTGTGTATTAGTAGAATGTAGCAACAGGGTCAGAATACTATATGTCCCCTTCTAGAAGAACTAAAATAAAAGAAGTGTTTAGTAATTACATAAATCTTCCAAGCATGATTTCCACACTGAGAACTAAAGAATCCAAAAATGATTTTGGTATGCCACTACAGTTTAGTTTAAAGATGTGCTCCACTCATAATATTTTGATCGATGTATGTTGTACATGTGCATTCACTTACTGTGTTATGATTCGCAGTCCCTTCGTCTCTGCAAACTATAAATGCTGAGATGGTCATTCACAAAATAGCACCATTAATTGTTGCATAAATACCATCTACAAGTTGATGAGTGCCACTGACTTCTGAGCTTGAGACTGTGGCATCACAAAATCAACTGATGGATTTTCAAAATTGTAATATTTTTTTTAAATGACAATTTCAGCAAAACTCCCCTATATTATCATATATTTGACTCAATATAAATCATATTTGTTACTATATGAATCTCACTACATTTGAAATGCATTTCTTAAAATTATAGTCTAGTTAAATGTAAAAAAAAAAAAAACTACATCTAAAGTGGCATTTGTAAATATATTTTGCTGTCAAGGGAGAAATATTGATCAAATTATAAATATTTCCATCATTTTAATTTGTATATGTATATATTTGTATATGTAATATATATAATAAATGTTGCAATAAAAAACAAAATTGTTCTGAATAATTATTTTATTACTAGTTACCAGCCCGTCAACATGACGGAACAACAAAGCCATAATGTTAGTGCCAGCTGCTGTGCACACCCGAATTGAATTGCCCCATTGTGCGCCATCTAGTGGCTGCTTGCGCGCAAAAAATTAATTCCCCTCATAGAGGTGAGGAGCAACATTAGCCGTTTATTATATAGGATGATGATGCTTATCATCTTAGTGCCTGTAGGTGTCGCTGCTGCTATTAGTACCAATCAAAAAAGTTTAGTCGCTGACTAAAGGCTTTCCAAAACAAATGATAATATCTACAACTTCATAAAACATATAATTGTATAAATAAAAAATAATTTAAACTATACTAATAAATACAACGTTGTAACGATGATTCTCCTTTCAAACATTAAACCAAATGTCTTTTTTTTTCCGTCTATTATAAAACTTTCTTTGTAGAGTAAAAACATTTGTCCTATTTTTATAAGATGGAATAAAAAAATACACAAAGTAAGCACATTATATATAACCATAACAACGTTTTATTACCATTAAGACTAAACTTGTATTGAAAAGATTTGATATAACAAGACAAGAAAAAGCAATAGCAAATTTTAACTATCAACTAGATTATGCATAGCGAGTAACTTTTCCTAGTACTCGGGGAAGAGCAGAACATTTTTTATTATGTTTTATTTTTTAAAATATAGAACGTTACAGAGCACAAACATACTAAAATTATCAGTGCACTGGATATGGGAGAGCCAATCCTTCCTTCCTCATTTAGACCATAGCTCTGTTCTTGTATCCATCAGGAGAACATTAAAAATAAAGACCCAGTTTGTTGTTTTTGTTTTTTTGTTGTTTCTACTGTGCATTAAGAAAAAATATTCACGACAAACATGACAACATATCAAACAATATTTCTACACAAGTTACCTTGATACGCTTGTCAATCAAGTATTATAAGAAAAACATTTTAAGACATATACAAACAGAACTAGCAAAGGAGTACAACTTAATAATAAATTAACAGAAATTAAAAAAAATAACTTTATATATATATATTTATATTATATATACACGTACACACACAAGAAATGACACAATAATATGCTTCTTCCCATAGTTTAAGTAAACAAATAAATAGACTAGCCAAACCTGCTATAATTGATATTGGCCAAATGCATTACATCAGCAATTAAATAAATACGTGTTGCAAGCAACATAAAACAGTGTTTTAAAATGTGCCAACGCAGCCCTGTTATATTGGAGTGGGCCATAAAGTGAACTCAAACTCTTTTAACAAATTTAAAGCAAATGTTTTCTTTTTATTATTCTAAACACATTACATTTAACTATGATACTAAGATATGTAAATGATTTTGTAGCACCTACTGCTCAAACTAAGGAAGTATTTGCCCCACCCAAAACAAAAAAAGTAAGTTTTCTTTTGTTCTGCAGATATCCCATACTGATGACTGAAAGAAAAAAATTGTCTTGCAATGCACCTCTTGCTTGATTTGGGTTTTGACTGTGGTTGTTTGGGGACCTGTGTAGAACACTCTCCCTTACTCAATAGAATAGTTTGCAATATGCTATGAAAAGATACGAAGACCAACTGTTTTAACCCATCTTTCAAAAAACATTCTACTAATCCAATTTAAAACATATCTTGTTCTCTAAAAAGTTACCAGTGCAGTATGAATGACAAAGTTGTCAATTTTCCCCTAAATTAGCCAGTCAAAATATTATTTTATTTTTTTCTCAAATCCAGATTCTCTTGTAAAAATTCTTTATATTTTATAAAAATAGATTTTTCTGGAAACCCATTTTCAGCAAAGAGACAAACTCTTTGGCAACATTGTTCGTTTATTTAAATTGTTTTGCGTCATCAGGTATTCTGACCAAAGCGGTCCCCTTAGGAATCTCCTTTCAACACTTAGTCAAGAAACAATACAATTAAATGCAAAAGTCATTATTTTTGTTCCCTTTTTGCAAATACATTACTATATTGTTTCTCTTTTTTTCACCCTTTGAGTGTCAGAACCTTTGCTACATTCCCACACTAAAAGGGCTACTGGGAAGGAGGGGGGAAGCAGGTCACCAATCTGAAAGGACTCATTTGTGAACAAAAAAGAAAGCTGAAAAGAAAAGAAAAAAACTTTTTTCTTTTCTTTATTGTGTTACATTTGTAAAAATTGTTTTTTTTTCAAGTTTTTTTTAATTATTTTTTTTATTTTTTACTTCTTCAAATGAACTCATGGTCATCTTAAAAACAGCCACCTTCAAAGAAGGTGTAAAACTAGCCGGCTGGGTTAAAAAAGCCCTGCTCATTGTAATCTATGTATATTATATTCAACGACGACAGCTATGAAAGAACATTCAATGCATCAAAGTTTTTTTTGTTATTTGTTTTTTCTAAGCATTATAAAATCCTTTCCGGTTTATCACAGGATATCCAATGGTAATACTCAGGCAACACTGGCTTATAAAGTCCATGGTTGGTTATAAGCCATTGAGAGTCTGTTTTTTTTCCGTCTTCTTTTTGTTCATGAACAGAATTTTTTTTTTTTAGGTTGATGTAGATAGGCTAGAAATTCAAGACTTGTGGGTTTTGTTGGTTTTAAAGGAAACCTGCAGAACTCTGTCTCCCAGACGGTAACCATTAAGGCTGGCAATAGCCATAGCTGCTTCGTCATAATTGGTCATTGTGACAAAGCCAAATCCCTTGCATTTGTTGGTGTTGAAATCACGGATGACTTTGACATTGTTGACTGCACCAAATGGGCCAAAAAGCTGCCACAGGACACTCTCATCTGAGTCAGGAGAGAGGTTGTAAACAAAGATACACCAGCCGGTACCCGTGTGGCCAGGGATATTCATTCCAACCAGACTCGTCATTCCATCAATGGTGATTGGAGAAAACCTAGGTGGAGAGAGATTGGAGATCGTCAACAACAAAAGAACAAATCTCAATGGAAAAAAGTTTTAAAATAGCAAAAGGAAAAAAAAATATGTTAAAAACATGATAGAACTTTTGTGATGGAAAACGTGTTAAAGAATTAAACAAAATAATAATAATAATAATAATAATAATAATAAAAACAACAACACAAATATAACATGTTTCCACATAATCCCAATAAATGGTCCATCTAATGTTGGTGTTGTATACTGTATGTCCATTGTTTGGCTTGCTGTAACACTTAAATATTTGTTTTTCTGTAATATGCTACAAATGTTTATGAAGTCCATTAAAACCTGCACATACATAGAGGGATATTCAATTGGTTGCGCTAAATTAAATTAATTGACTCCCCCAGGGTTACTCAATTGTCTCCGATGCCTGCAATCCTCAATAACCAGCCCTATAAGACCCGTTTTTTTTTTCCTCGCGAGAACACATTGGTCTGGATCCTTTGTGTTTTCACCCACAAATTTACAAGATTTTCAGGGAGCAAGTAGCGGTGATTAATTGAAATGCCCAAAGCTAAACAGCAGGCAAAAATTGTGATAAACCCCTGTTTTTTACTCCCAAAACATGATCGGGGTCAATTGAATATCCCCCATAATGTTGGATAGCTACATGTTTCTTTTTATCAAACAACACAATAATTTATGTACTTTAATTGGTTAGGCCAATTAAAGACACATCTGATGGGCTGATAAGGAATCAAATATGTATAATTTGCCCTTCACTGTTTGTATTTTCAATTGGATTTACTTAATGTGTTTTTATAGCCAAGTCCCTAAAAACTAAGTGAATCACTGAAATTCATTAATAGTTACAGTAATAAATTGTTTTATGCAGGGTGGATGTTGTAGGTCAAGGTCAGAGAACCTGTTGACCTATGGCGCTCATAACTAAACACCCCACCATGCCATGATATGAACACACATTCATTTATTATTATATAAAATGGACGACCAGCTTGATCGGCATGTTGGACACTATTCTGAGACCACAAAGAGGATATACTGCTGGTCAAAATTTGTGTGTCTCTCTTAAATAGGGTAATAGCAAAAACAGTGGTTTTGTCAGGATACACAGTAAGGTTGGATATATTGTTGTTATAAAGAAACGTGTAAAAAACAAAACAAATGAACCAATATAAAATGTTATAATCATTAAACCTGTAAATGAAAGAAAGCTCTCAGGCAGTTAAGGCACTCATATACACGGATCAAGGTATAGGACTGAGAAATATTTCTCATGTTGTGCTATGTGACAATCAGGGGGAAAAGGACTGTGAAGAAGATGTATCAACATTTGGAGAGTGCTAAAGTGGAGAGAGATAAAGATCTGTCTCCAAGGTTTGCTATATCTCTCCCTATTGGATTTATAGTATAGTGGAAAATAATGTTTTATTGTTTATCGTTATCATCATTATGCAGTAACTATTTATTTGTCTAAGAAAAGATTTATTGAAAAATTCTTATCACCCGTAACATAGATTAAGCACTGCCTGGTAAATAAGAAGCAAAGTAGGCGGTATATGAAACCTTCTAAAGCAGGCATTCCCAACCACGGTCCTCAAGGCACACCAACAGTGCAGGTTTTCGTGATATCCAGGCTGCAGCACAGATGGTTAAATCAAAATAACTGAGCTACTAATTAAGTCAGCTGTGCTGAAGCCTGGATATCACTAAAACCTGCACTGTTAGTGTGCCTTGAGGACCGTGGTTGGGAATGCCTGTTCTAAAGAGTGCAGGGGGAGAAGCTGCTCAAGCAACCAATCAGGTCCTATCTATCAATTTATAGAACCTACTTGATAAATGATTGCTTGATTGGTTGCTATGGGCAGCTTCATTTCTTTAGAAATAGGAATAGAGTGAAACTAGGAAAGCTTATTTTCTTCAACCTGTGCATTTTGGGATGATTCTTATACTCTGTTGAATGTACAGTAATGTACATAGTTATTTGTATATGAACTAAACTGCACAGAAATGCCTCTCAGCCAGTGTAACATATGCACCTTAACTGCAACTGTAGCCCACCTGTGGATAAAAAACAAAATGGTGAAAAAAAAGGAAATGAAACATCACAATGTATTGGCGTCCTCATAAAAGAAAACCAACAGTCCCAACTCAAAAGAACAGAACCTTGCATGCTGGTGGGAAAAAAAAGAGCAATTAAACACAAATAAAGTTAGTGAATTGAAAAAAAAAAAAAAGCAACAAAACAAACAGAATAGAAATAAATTATAGCACCAATCTGTGCCAACATGGACATCTGGCATTCTGTGAAATTCTAATTACCTCTTAACGCCATAGGCCATATTAAGCAAATTGTCCAGCCTGAAAGAGAAGGAGTGTCTTTGGGTTAATGTCTTACAGATGGTAAGAGCGCTCAATGGAGCTGTTATTAATGACGTCCCTTTTCAACAGAAAGACAAATCTTCTACCACTTGATTAGGCTGCTAACGCTTTAGCCTGTAGGAGTCAATCAAGCAGTATTTTATACTCTGACAAACCTCCAGAAATGTTACACGCTGTCTTTTATCTCCCGCTCTCCTCAAATACAGGGACAAAAAAAATCAGAATATACATGTGACCTGTGCCTAAAAGGTCTAACGCCTCTACAGTGTATGGGGAATTGTGATAAGAGCCAAAAAGTCTAACCCGGAATCAAGGACTGCCCCCACAACTGTAGTCAGTCAGTGACCAGTATATATCACCACGGTAGACTAATTAGTGATGGAACTGCATTGTGTCCAACAAACATGTTCTATTGGGAATACAGAAAAATGACAGGTATCTATTCCCTTCATCAATGGTTTGGGGGCGGGGGGTATCAGCCTTTTGAGAGAGATTGGTGGATGACTTTGACCGCCTTAATCAGCGCAATAGCAGCACTGTATGGCAGCCCGGTCTCGCACAAACCTGCTTGCACCCCATAGGGTTCCGAGAAGTGGCGACTCCAGAGATGAGGCCGCAGCACTGTCCAAACTTCAAATAGAGGAGCCACGCCTACTGCCACCAACTGTCATCCCAAACTGACTCACTGGCAGTTGGTGTGGCTCCTCAATTTGAAATTTGGACTGCGCTCAGCCCCACCTTTGGAGCCGCCACTGGTTGCAAGCAGTTTTGTGCGAATTCGGGATTTGGCCGGGTGGGTGAGGAGTGCGAGATGCGATGCAGTTGCATGCATGTAAACACTGCGGCAATGGCAATTTGCACCCTTCGCCTGCAACTGAAATCCCCCCACAGGTGGGCCATAGCACTAGAATTAAGAAAACAACCATCCGTAACCTTAAAGTCGGCAAGATCATCCCCCGTAAACTAAGTTATTAACTGAAAAATATAGTGCATTCCTTCCCCGCATAATTGGATTTGATCTTGGGGTAAGAGGATGATACGAAGAAATACATTGTATTTTCCGCTCAGAGTCCCATTAACAAATGATTGAACTCTGCCATGCATGTATTTGCCTTCCTCTGGAAATACATATTTTACTGTCTAAGCTGCCTTAGTCTTAGTGACACATAATACTGAGCGAATATGCAGAAATGTACAAAACAGACGCAGGATCTGCCATCAGTTTGTCTATTACTTCTCGCAGTCAAAAATGTTAATTATATGTGATGCTTGAATTGTTCCCTGACGGACAGAAAATAATGGTTCATTCATATGGGACCTCAGCTGTCAGGCATAAGATGGGTTAGCCAGTAGAAGGCATCTCTCTCTTTCTGGCACAGTTTCAGATTGCAGAATGTTACATTTTTGGAGGGTTGGAGGAAAATGCGCGAGAGCGGGGTAGGGAGGGGTGCTCGCCGAAAATAGTTATGCATTTAGAAAGAAGGCACGCAATAATTAATCTGTTTTCCCAGACAGTGCATCTACACGTATAAGAATTGCTGGTCAGTAAAGGATTTCAGCGTTTCTGCTCTGCCTAGCCGTCTCTGAAGCACCACAGGAGAATATTGGATAGAAGCTGATCAATACCTTCTGAAACTTGGCAGAAGATTAGTTCTCAGCCTTGAATAAAATGGGCCTTTGAGCAGTTTTGAGTGAATAATCAATCTATCTTACATAGAGATAAGGAGACACCCTCACTTATACTGTATTACCCCCTCCCCCTCCTTCCCCCTTTTTCCGCTGGAGAAAAAAAAAAATCAAAATGAAGCCAATAGCCTTTTTGGCATCAACAAAATTAACCCCTCCAACCCCGGCTGATGAGTGTATTAGCGCTGGGCAATTGTGCAGAGGAAATGAGCTTTTCCATCATATGACAGTGCATTGGCATTCCTTATTGTATAAATAACACGCATCCAGACATTCCGGCCTCTATTTACATATTTTCCAGCCAGCAGTACAGTAAGCAGCCTTTTACCATAAAGATACGGAAAAGAGCCAACTAATCAATGACAAAAGACACGGATAATGATATCAGCATAAACAATGTCTCCTACTGTCGCTACATATGTCTCGCCCAGCTCCCTTTGCTCTCAGACAGGATTTCACATTGCAAGTGATGAAAACAAACGTAACTGATTTATTATCTTATTTATATGTTAGAAAGGAAGAAAGGGAATTAACAAGGACAACACTATCGACGTAATAATAGAAGGGCTCCTTTTATAGACAGGTTTGTATTTACCTGAACCGCTGTGCCTGGTGGTGGAGTGGGCCGGGGTAACGCCTGTTTGGGGACTGATAGAGCTGAGAGAGGAGGGCTTGGCTGGTTTTCTGACTGGGGTTGTTGGCAAATTTCACAGTTATCGGTTCAGTTGCTCCACTTGGCTTTTGTCCATTCAGACCCTTAATGGCTTCTTCTGCCTCTATCCTCTTGTCAAAACGGATAAAACCGACTCCCCGAGACACACCTGCAGAGGAAACATTATGGCGGCCATTTGTAAAACCAGAATAGTTTCTCCCTTTGGCTTACAGTAAATAATACAATCAAAATAACTATTTTGAACTTAGCCTATTTAATGCCATTGAGGCATACATGCCGACATCCTGGCTGCTCTCTCTGGGAGAGAGCAGCCAGGTCGGCTCATCAGGGGGGCGGGGCAGGGCTATGATGCACAGAGGGGGCGGGTGGAGGCAGAATGGGAGCATGGCTACCACAATGCGCCATGGAAGACACGCCTCGGCTCTGTAATTCCGATATTACCGGCATTATACAGAAAGAATCGCGTCATCGCCTGCGCAGACCGCCCACTTTACTCACTAAATGGCCGGCCGGGGAGGGGGGGGGGGGACCGACACACCTTAAAAATCGGGAGACTTTCCTGCTCTTCCAGGGAGAGTAGGCAAGTATGCATTGGGGGTTAGTCAGGTTTGTAAGCAAAAAAAAAAAAAAAAAGAAGCAACTTGTCAAAACTGCAGGTGGGACATATGTAACATGTGCAGAGAGGTTCAGATGGGTGGGTTAAATTGTTTCTGTGCATGGTAAATACTGGCTGCTTTATTTTTACACTGCAATTTAGATTTCAGTTTGAACACACCCCACCCAAATCTAAATCTCTCTGTACACGTTACATCTGACCCACCTGCACTGCACATGGTTTTTCCCATTTGCTTGCGGTTTATTTTGGTTTGTTAACAAACCTGAATAAGTCACATTGTCCCCACAATGCCACTGAAAAGCTGTTATACTGAGTGGAACAGTAGAAAATCTCTTATACTGAGTGGAACAACAGAAAATCCAGCCCTGCGGTGGCTGACAGAAGCTGGGTGTCCAAAGGCAATTGACCTTTCAGGCATGCCCTAAAGCCATGCCCGTTGCGATAACAGATCACTGCGGATGGGAAGAACTTCTGAATGTTTGTTTGCTTCTAGAAAGCATCACTAAGTTTTAGACAATAGACTAAACTGAAATCAAGGTTATTATTTCCAGGACAATGAAGAAATGTAACAAAATATAGAACCATAGTGTCCTTGACAAAACTGAAAGAAAAGAGCTTTATCTGTACATTTTATGTGTTTTACTTAATGCGCTCTCCAGAATATTATACCAGAATATGATTCAATTATTATCTGAAATGAAACCAGTGTTTGTTGCTTGTCCTGCCCTGATTAAAGCTTGTGCAGAACTAAAAATATTTGGCATTAATAATATTTGACAGACAGATACATAATACCAGTGTGGTGAACAATTGGTATCTGGTCGACATGTCGACATTTAGAAAGTCAACATCAGAATGTCAACAGGCTCTGAATGTCGACAGTCACAGGTTGACATGGCCATTAGGTCAACAATCAATCATTTAGGTTGACATGGCAAACGCCTTCAGAATGTTGACATTTAATATGTTGATACCAAAATGTCGACATACGTTTTAGATTTTTAGGGTTAGGTTAAAATAACCAAAAAATTATATGTCAGCATTTTGGTGTCAACTTGTTAAATGTCAAGATTCTTACATGGCCCTATGTGGGCACTGCTATTATGTAGTGTTAGGACTGCTGATATCATAGAAGCCATGAAGTGGCTCAGCAGCTTAAACATGTGTTTGCAAACATGTGTGACTAATTCTCTGAATTTCTATTACCAGATAGGTTCAGGTATGGTTACAGGTAATTTTTAGTGTGCTGAAGGGAAATTTAGGGGTGGGGATTTGCACCCCCGCCCCTCTCTGTCTGTTGTTTGTCTGTGACCCCTCCCCCTTTCCAGCACCTGATACATAATTATCTCCAGGAATGACCGAGGAAACCACCATTGTTTGTGTGTCCTTGTAACCTGGTCGACCTAAATGCATGTCTTACATACGGATTGTTGACCTAATGACCACGCTGACATTCTGACTGTCAACATCCATGACCTGTTCTTACCAAATTCAAAATGATATAAAATGCTGTCACTTAAGCAACTGCAAGCTACTGTCCTTAGTATTTGGTGGATTTTTGGTTTAGGCACAAAGAAATAATATACAAGTTTCTATGATGGAGGAAACAAAACCTTAGTCTACGTAATGACATTTTAATATTAATCTGTTTTATACTGAATTATTATTAAACCTTAGGCTGTACCATCTCACCCACCTGTAACTTGATCCACTAAAATTCTTGAGGTGATGATGCGCCCATACTGCGAAAATAACTGCTCCAGTTCTTTCTGCGTCATGGTTTTTGGAAGGCCGCTAACATATAAGTTAGCATCTCGGATTGATGCAGAACTAGGACGGGCATAGGAAACCTGGCGAAAATTAGGAGCAAAATTGGTCATCAGATCAGTGACAAAGTTAGGACTTATGGGGGAGATGTATCAAACTGACAGGTGAATTTGACCATATTGTAGTAACCAATAAGCTTCTCCCTATCCTTTTATAGAATGTACTTGATAAATGATAACTAGAAGCTACGTAGTTTGTTGTTATTATAGGTAACTTTCCTACGTGTCCTGTTCATAATTTTTGATACACCTCCTCTTTCCAAACAATGCGCCTGAAAAGAAGCAGAAGCTACATGTAGCTTAATTAAGCTGTCAAAACCCAATTGCAATTGCTGGTCTTCTCTCATCATGAGCCTTGTTTAATGACCATACTTTGAAGGTAACAATCATTATACATTCATTGCATATGTTGTATTTTGGTATAAGAAATCCCTTTCCAATTGATTGCTTAATTTCTCAGCTGTAGCAGTATCAGTAAGTTTCATACCAATGGCGTGCGGTGAGGGGAGGCAGGTGATGCAGAGCCTTTCCTGTCATACTAACGTATACGCCAGAGATCTGACTATATAAAGTATATGAAAAATACAAAGAATATATTATAAAATTTCTTCTTTGCCTTATTGTAAACATTTTTATAGCAAAACTCTGGAGTATAAAGTCTATGGCAGGAGAGGCAGTGCCCCCCTGAACTACCTTTTGCTCGGGTTCACTACGATATGCCGGCGGTCGGGCTCCCGTCGACCAGCATACCGGCGCCGGGAGCCCGACCGCCGGCTTACCGACAGTGTGGCGAGCTTTGCTCACATCTCTGATCAAAACTTACCAAATTTCCAGCAGTATGTATTTTATTTATTTATTTTATTAACAGTTTCTTATATAGCGCAGCATATTCTGTTGCACTTTACAATTAGAACAACAGTAATAGGACAAACTGGGCAAAAACAGACAGACATGGAGGTAGGAGCACCAGCACCTGTGTATAATGCCTACATGTATATACTGCTGCACCTGTGTATAATGCCTACATGTATATACTGCTGCACCCATGTATAATGCCCACATGTATATACCTGCTGCACCTGTGTATAATGCCCACATGTATATACTGCTACACCTGTGTATAATGCCCCCATGTATATACTGTACTGTTGCACCTGTGTATAATGCCCACATGTATATACTGCTGCACCTGTGTATATTGCCCACATGTACAGCATACTTGCCTACTCTCTCGGAAGCTGCGGGAGGCTCCCATTTTTTGGGGTAGCCCCCTGCACCCCCCGGTCCGTGGAGGGGGGAAGGGGTTAAAATGACGCAAACCGTATAATTTTAGCCCAGTCCACACATCTGGAAAATGAAGATTCACGGGTCCGCGTGAAGGGGGTGGGGCTAAAATGATGCGATTCGCTTGATGATGTCACAGCCCGGCCCTGCCTCCTGAAGTCTCCTGCAGCGTCTCCTCTCCGGGAGACATTCAAAGTAGGTAAGTATGATGTTCAGTATATACTGCTGCACCTGTGTATAATGCCCGCATGTATATACTGCTGCACCTGTGTATAACATGTATATACTGCTGCACCTGTGTATAATGCCCACATGTATATACTGCTGCACCTGTGTATAATGCCCACATGTATATATTGCTACACCTGTGTATAATGCCTTCGTGTATATACTGCTGCACCTGTGTATAATGCCTACATGTATATACTGATGCACCTGTGTATAATGCCCACATGTATATACTGATGCACTTGTGTATGATGCCCACATGTATATACTGCTGCACCT
The DNA here is from genome assembly GCF_028390025.1 of Pseudophryne corroboree. Taxonomy (NCBI): domain Eukaryota; kingdom Metazoa; phylum Chordata; class Amphibia; order Anura; family Myobatrachidae; genus Pseudophryne; species Pseudophryne corroboree. The sequence goes on from NC_086452.1 coordinate 80,540,953, forward strand.
GTGTATAATGCCCACATGTTTATACTGCTGCACCTGTGTATAACGCCCACATGTATATACTGCTGCACCTGTGTATTATGCCCACATGTATATACTGCTGCACCTGTGTATGACGCCCACATGTATATACTGCTGCACCTGTGTATGACGCCCACATGTATATACTGCCGCACCTGTGTATGATGCCCACATGTATATACTGATGCACCTGTGTATAATGCCCACATGTATATACTGCTGCACCTGTGTATGACGCCCACATGTATATACTGCTGCACCTGTGTATAATGCCCACATGTTTATACTGCTGCACCTGTGTATAATGACCACATATATATATACTGCTGCACCTGTGTATAATGACCACATGCACCCTTGAGCTCATATATTGTGTGTAAATCTGGCTCTAGTCAAGGGCGTATCTAGAGAGGAGGGGGCACGTGTGCAGTCTCCGGTGTGGGCCCCCTCCTCTCCCATCCCGTAGCGCACACACTGCACCCATTATAGATATGCCTTTGGTTCTAGTACTAGCCAGTGCCTCCTGAGCCATTCACAGTACCTCATTATACTGTATATGGGAAGTGTACGGCAGGATGAGGAGGGTGTGGCCAGCTCTCGATTTCACGTAAACCTTTTTGGAGGAGTGATTTCTATAGGGATCCTGCTGAAGTAGAGGAGTCCAAGGGACGGCCCATAAATATAAATACAGGCGCTTAGGTATTGATTCTTCCTATGAAATTTTTGAAAGTGGAAACATCCTCTGCGACGCTTAAAATGGAAATTAGTGATTGGAGTATAACTATTTAAAAAAAAATAAGATTAAATAAGAAATAATCAATTTGCCGCCCAGAAACGCCCACTTCATGTCAATCTTCCTGCGTTCTGCCGTGCGACTGAAAGCTTTGCTAGAACCTGTGCAAAACCACAAAGGCCTTTGTACCCGTACATCGCGCGTGCGCATTGCGGTGCATACGCATGCGCAGAAATGACAATTTTTAGCCTGATCGCTGCGCTGCGAACAACGGCAGCTAGCGATCAACTCGGAACGACCCCCATAGTTCAGGTAAACTATTGAATGGCTGGTTAAGTATAGTATGTCTGTTATTTTTAATCCATTTCCATGTATATTGTACATATATATATATATATATATATATATATATATATATTATTATTATTATTTTTTTATAGCATATAAATATTAGAATTCATTACTAAAAAGATGTACTGTATTTTCATGACATACATCATTTCCGTTCCCCCCAAACATGAATGCTCCGCTTCCTTCTATATCTCCTCTGTGTTTTAAAAATAGCTGTTGACTCAACGCAGAGAATGTGACTAATGTTATATTCAGCAGAATGGATAAAGAGAGACAAACTTGCAGTTTTGTGTGATTGGCTGAATGTGGGTCTTCTAATTCTCTGCTCATAGTAACTGTAAATATCGCTTGTGAAACTCAGTCCTGGTAACATCTATTTCAGATGTCATTTGTAGGTCAAACATTGCTCTGTAATTTCATTGCCTAGTCTGCGGAAATTGCTGCAGTATCAGAGGGCAACGAAAGCAGCAAGCGAGGAATGGGTTAATTTAATGCCTCACATACCGCATTCTTTGTTTAAATGAAAGATTATTGCTCCAGAATTATTGCACCCGCATAGAATTATTTTGTTAATGCATTTTTTGGTTTTAAATATTATTATTTTTTTGAATCATGTTTATTCGCTCTAAAAACTGGATTTGTGTCATAAAACAAAATTGGAACCTCAATTTGGGTTTGGGTTTTTAACATGAATGACAAAAAGGCTAGACAACTCAAATGGTCCTGTAGGCTTCTTAGAGTTCTTAAACTATGGGTTCAAATAACATGGATCATAAGGCCATTCGTACTGGGAACCAGGCTCAGACTGGCCCACAGGGGTACAGGGGAAACCACCGGTAGGCCCCTCTGCCTGGGGGCCCCTCCTCCTCTAGGTATCAGGTTCTAGACTGTGCACTTGAATTATATATTATACATATGTTACCTTATACTGCACAGGATTATGATGTATTCTCTACAGTACATTGCTGTCATTGATCTGGCACATTATCATGCATGCACTAGCATTAATTACTATATAAGTTATCAAGGAGTCCAGACCAGGTACTCTATAATGGTTAGCCAAACCTCTGCGGTGGCTGGCCACACCCCCTTTGGAGGCTGGCCCGGTGGGCCCTTCACACTCCAGTCCGACACTGCTTGGAACCCATAATCCTCTAGTTGAATTTACAGTTCACTGAAATCTAATGCCCTAATTATTAATAATGGTAACATTGCTACTTGCAGTCATATGCATTATATTGTATAACCTACTTAAGTTGCAGACCCGAATGATGTAATTAAAAATAAATTATTAATTAAACACATTAACAAAAGGCTTATAAATTTGTCAGAGCTTGAAATCCCCAAACCCCCATTGTGGTTTAGCACAGACTAGTATACTGTGTTATATAAATTGTACGTTTCATATAAAAGAAGCTTGTTCATTCCTCCTTAGGAACATATTTATGCTGACTAGTAATGATGATGGGCCCCCACAGGAAAATAGGCTTATCATTATGACAGCATAATGATGACCATACAGTCAGCCATAAATTATACATAATAACATTTATTTCAATTTTCTCTACAAAATCATGCAATTTTTCTCCTTTTAGGGAGACATTGGGGTTGATAATGTATGTGGTGTACACGCCCACATGGCATTGGCCACACCCACATGGCATTGGTCACACCCACACATCACTGGCCATACCTACTCTGCTTCTCACTATAGGCCCCGGAACAGTTTCAGCCCCAGGTCCATGTGGCCCTTAATACGTCCCTGCCTTGACTATTGCCAAATTTTTAAGTAAAAAAGGTATAAAGTAAAATAGAAAAATACGTTTCAAAGGTATTACAGTTGAGCCTTACAGAGATCCTAATAGAGACATTAGGAAAAAAATATTATTAATATTATTATTATCATTTATTTATATGGCAGCACAAGGGTTCCGCGGCGCCTAACACAGTACATAAACAAATGAGCAAAACAAGAAAATAATGACTTACAGTACAAGACAATGTAGGACAAATATGTACATGGTATATTAACATTGCTGTATCAGGGGACAGGACACTTAAATAATAAGTTATATTGGTGTAGATATATTAAACTTCGATATGGATGAGAAGTGTCATCTATCCTTGGGGGTCATTCCGAGTTGATCGCTCGCTAGCTGTTTTTAGCAGCCGTGCAAACACTAGGCCGCCGCCCACTGGGAGTGTATTTTAGCTTAGCAGAAGTGCGAACGAAAGGATCGCAGAGCGGCGACAACGTTTTTTTGTGCAGTTTTAGAGTAGCTCAAAACCTACTCAGTGCTTGCGATCACTTCAGACTGTTTAGTTTCTGTTTTGACATCACAAACCCGCCCAGCCACACCTGCGTTTTTCCTGGCACGCCTGCGTTTTTCCGAACACTCCCTGAAAACGGTCAGTTGATACCCAGAAACTCCCACTTCATGTCAATCACACTGCGGCCACCAGTGCGACTGAAATGCTTCGTTAAAACCTGTGCAAAACTACATTGTTCGTTGTGCCCGTCCGATGCGCATGCGCATTGCGCCGCATACGCATGTGCAGAACTGCCATTTTTTTAGCCTGATCGCTGCGCTGCGAACAAATGCAGCTAGCGATCAGCTCAGATGACCCACCTTATGTGCACCGATACCGTTTCTTCTTCATGTATGACAGCGGCAGTGCACGCAAGGTGACAGAGGCGCTATGCACGCCGGTGTGGCAGGCAATGTATGAATGCTCAGCAGCGCTGAATGTGTCGACACCTGCAGCTACCGATTTCAACAGATGCCGTTGCCTATACACCATAGCAGGGATAGTACCATAGCAGGGATGTCCCTGGCTGTGGTGGGTGCCTGGCTGCGAGATCTCGCACACTACCAGTGGAGCCGGCCCGGGGGAGAAACACAGCACTCAGCACTAGGCTGATCTGCTACGTGCACAGAGAGGCATCGCCGGAGGGAGGAGATTTCATTCCCCCTCTCCGGCAGCCGAGATGTTAGTACATCTCTGCGCTTGTGCTTCCCGCTTCCCCTCGTTAAAGAGGCAAATCGGGAAGAGTGATACCGGCACAATATGTACCGGTATCATACATCTACCCCATCGTTCCTTATAATACAGTTACTTTGATACTGCACCACTGTTAGTCCCAGTGTCATAGATGGCATCACTACAGTATGTTATCTCCCTAAATATTACCTCACCTTGATGGTTTTGGTTTGTAGTCTGAGTCCATTTAAAGTGTTAATGGCTTTTTCTGCATCCTTTGGATCAATGTAATTAACAAATCCATATCCTAGGCTCTGCCCTAGATGGGAAAAGAAACAGGCAAATTAAGGACCAATCATCTTATCAGCTGGTGCATGATTTACATAGAAATGATCTTCACCAAGGTCAAAACTGTTATGAAGGTCAGAGGACACTTTTGGTATTAGAGTTAAACAGACGGACACTCTGGCCTACTTATAATGTTATAAGTAGTCTGAAAATGCTGCAGCGATGCTATTGAAGATAAATACTGTATAAGCAATATGGACGTACCGAGCATGTCATATAAACTCAGAAATGATTAACACAATGTTGTCTTTTTCTATTTTGTTTTTATTTTTTTATTTTACTATCTAGAGATGGGGTAGACAACCTGTAGCACTACAGCTGCCGTGCAACTACATCTCCCAGCTTGCCCTGCCACAGTTTTATTGTTACAGCATGCTAAAACTGTGGCTGGGCAAGCTGGGATATATGGTTCTACAGCAGCTAGAGTGCCATAGTTTGCCTACCCCTGTTCTACAGAAAGCTTTCATTCATAGATTAAAATACCTCAAAGCAACCCAGTAGGAAAGCGGTTACATTACAAGCATTTGGACATCTGACAAGCATGCATTGCTGCACATCTTATAACATGACCCATTTCACGCTGCACACATTTCCCAGCTGCCACTGGGGTATATTTTCCAGTAGCTGCAACCGCATCAGAATTAATTGATTGGAAAAAACACCTTTCATGTGAATTAGTTCAGCACAGGTTACTGCAATCGATAGGAAGAAAGAAGTATGGGAGGGAGCCGAGCATCTCGGAGCTGACGTCTCGCTGAGGACCTGAGGTGCACACAGACCACACACAATGCCGAGGTTTACGTAGATGAATGATTGTTTGCTACGCCGCATGTGACAAAACCCCCAGAATACCCATACGACGCATGCAGTACCCTGAGTGTACACACAAAGGCGCTATTGTGTATGGAAAAGGGGTGTAGTATAATAGATCTATAATGTTATGGTCGACAGTCAATGGGTCGACACCAACAGGTACAAAAGGTCGCCATGAAAGGTCAACAGAGGTTAAGACAGTGGTTGATACAAAAATGGTCGACACCTGTTTTTTGTGCCAATTCTTGTATATTTCATGTTCTGTGACCACCATCAGTACAAACGTAGACCCGCTGGCTTTGCTCACCATGCTTCGGGCAAGGTTACAACTCCCAGTAGATGTCCACGTGGATATCAAATCAAGCAATTGTTGGGAAAACATGTGAAAGCCCCAAAAACATTTGTGTGTCAGCCAATTTGTGTGTCGGCCAATGTCACATCGACCTTTTGAACTTGTCAGCCGTAAGCACTGTCAACCTTTCATCTGTCAACCTTTTGTACCTATTGACTTTTTGGCCCTGTCGACCTTATGCATGTCAACCATATGGTGTCGACCTACTGACTGTCGACCAATAAATTGTTGATCTATCATCCGGATACCATTGGAGAGTTGGTATCAGAATTCACAAGGCAAAGTGATGGGCATTACTAGGCCTGAAGTGAATGGCAAAAAAGTCAGTCTCAAAGACTTGTTATGGGAGTGCGGCATGCGTGTCAGTGAAAGCAGATGCCATCTCTGATGCATAGAGGTCATGTTCAGTCAGAGAAACTGCAGTTGCCATAGTGTCAATGGTGCGCATGATGGTGCACAGATGATGTTTTGTCTAGGAACACAAGAAGTGCAAGAGCAGCTCTGGACTCACTATCGGCCAATGTATGTCTAAGTGCAACTGGATTTCCGCCAATGTGCATGAACCTACAGGGCAACATGGTAGCAGTGCGCCGTGAAGCAGTGTAGGCACAAGATTTCCCTTTGTACATGGCAGCAGTGCGCCGTGAAGCAGTGCAGGCACAAGATTTCCCTTTGTACATGGTAGCAGTGCGCCGTGAAGCAGTGCAGGCACAAGATTTCCCTTTGTACATGGTAGCAGTGCGCCGTGAAGCAGTGCAGGCACAAGATTTCCCTTTGTACATGGTAGCAGTGCGCCCTGAAGCAGTGCAGGCACAAGATTTCCCTTTGTACATGGCAGCAGTGCGCCCTGAAGCAGTGCAGGCACAAGATTTCCATTTGTACATGGTAGCAATGCGCCTTGAAGCAGTGCAGGCACAAGATTTCCCTTTGTACATGGTAGCAATGCGCCGTGAAGCAGTGCAGGCACAAGTTTTCCCTTTGTGCATGGTAGCAGTGCGCCATGAAGCAGTGCAGGCACAAGATTTCCCTTTGTACATGGCAGCAGTGCGCCGTGAAGCAGTGCAGGCACAAGATTTCCCTTTGTACATGGTAGCAGTGTGCTGTGAAGCAGTGCGGGCACAAGATTTCCCTTTGTACATGGTAGCAATGCGCCGTGAAGCAGTGCAGGCACAAGTTTTCCCTTTGTACATGGTAGCAGTGCGCCGTGAAGCAGTGCGGGCACAAGATTTCCCTTTGTACATGGTAGCAATGCGCCGTGAAGCAGTGCGGGCACAAGATTTCCCTTTGTACATGGTAGCAGTGTGCCGTGAAGCAGTGCGGGCACAAGATTTCCCTTTGTACACGGTAGCAGTGTGCCGTGAAGCAGTGCAGGCACAAGTTTTCCCTTTGTACATGGTAGCAGTGTGCCGTGAAGCAGTGCGGGCACAAGATTTCCCTTTGTACATGGCAGCAGTGCGCCGTGAAGCAGTGCAGGCACAAGATTTCCCTTTGTACATGGTAGCAGTGCGCCGTGAAGCAGTGCAGGCACAAGATTTCCCTTTGTACATGGTAGCAATGCGCCGTGAAGCAGTGCAGGCACAAGATTTCCCTTTGTACATGGTAGCAGTGTGCCGTGAAGCAGTGCAGGCACAAGATTTCCCTTTGTACATGGTAGCAGTGCGCCGTGAAGCAGTGCGGGCACAAGATTTCCCTTTGTAGATTTATATGTCAAATGAGATAAGAATATTTGTGAGGGGCGTTCCTTAATGTGCATTTTCCGCTCTATAGAGGGACGTATGTGTTGTACCTACTCTAAGCTGGCAGGTTTTCATGTTGTCCAAAACTATTAGACCTATTTTGGCTTCCATGCAGCACTGCGGCGAAAAAGCACATTTTAAACATATGGGTGCCTGATGCAGTGTTGAACCCAAGTTGGCTGCAGCCTCCTGTGATTGTTGCCTGTATGCAGAGGTGCCTCCACCTGTTCGGGCAACTGCCCCTATCCGTGCAGTTATTTTCCATGCGTATCATCTTTTCACAAGTGATATGGCTGGAAACAGCCATCTTGGGACTTCCATCCAACTATTCATAGCCTGTAGTTGCCCTGACAACGCCCTATTTGAACTTTCCTATATGAAAACTTACCGTTACATCACAGTTACACCTCGGTAGATACAGCTGTAGATGTAACTGAAATACATATGATTGTGCATTCTCTGTACTTGCATGCACTTGTTCCCGGAACACGCGCACTGAAAAATCACACAAGATGCACTCCGGCATACATTCAACACTCATCGGCCCTGTGCTGAGCGTAATAAAAAGCTTCATGAAAGTCCTGATGTCCCCACAGTCTTTACACTTATAATGGCCGTGAATGAGACAAATCTGAGCAATATGTGAGGAGTGAAACTGAATTTATTGAAAGCAGTCAGACCTGGATTAAGATTTGTGGGGGGTCCCTGGGCAACTAATTTGCCGAGACCCCGACCAATAAAACTGTCAATATGATATGCTAGCAATGTTATTAAAAGGTATGTGTTAAACACACTATAGTGACCCCAGTTCACATTATGCCACACAATAACCACAGTTCACATTATCATAGTGCACCCCCACCCCACCCCACCCGGGCGAACGCCAAAACTGTCTTTTTGTTAATCCGGCTTTGAAAGCTGTGGCAATATAAAGGGAATTTGACTATGATGGTTCATTTACAATGTTGCAGTGGGCCCCCCCGGGAAAACTTTGTGTCTCCCCACCAGCAGAGGTGCACTATCAGGTTGTGGAAGCACGCCTTATGCATAGACTGTAGGCAAGCCCCAATTCCCAGAAGCATTGTGCAAATCCAAGGCAGCACGATGTTCATAATGAATGTGATTTATAAATGAGCTCTAATGAAGTTAATTACTGTATCTGTGTAAACAAGGAAATACTTATAATGGACTTTTGAAAACATGTAGACGGTCAATTTGTATTATTATAAAAAAAAAATGTGTCAGTTACATGTATTTTTATTTTTCCTCTTATTTTACACTACGCTCCCTCTTTTTAAAATGATGGTGAATAGCCCTTAAGGTGGGTACACACTAGAAAGATATATCTGCAGATCAATTGATCTGCAGATATATCTATAGACGGATCGGGCAGTGTGTTGAGCATACACACTGCCCGATCCGTCGGGGACTGACGTCATGAACTGGGCGGGCGTGTACATACGCCCGCCCAGTTCAGCTGTCAATCACCGCCGGCCGCCGCAGCATGTGTACGGGCGGTCGGCTGACCACCCGTACATACACAGCGACGCGCCAATATATCGGTAGATATATTGGCCGTCGGCTGTGCTGCAGGGCCGACGCGATATGTCTGTGAACGACGGAGTTCACAGACGTATCGGCCGTACACACTGGCCGACGGTCCTGCGATATATCGGCCGTTCAAGAGAACGCCCGATATATCGGCCAGTGTGTACGGGCCTTTAGGCAAAACTGTGACATTTTTGATGCCCAACTTTGTTTACATAAAATGTATTTCCAAAATTTCAATAGACAATCTAAAGAGCATTAATAGAAGAGGACACGAATTAGACAACATTGAAAATCAAATATTTCAATTATGATTTAACAAAAGAAAAAGAAAAAAGAATTCCGATAAGTAAATGCTTGAAAGCAAATATTTAAGGGCTGTGCTCACCACCTTACTTGGGGGGTCATTCCGAGTTGATCGCACGTAGCAACTTTATGCAGGCCATGCGATCAACTAGACGCCGCCTATGGGGAAGGGTTTTTTTGCATAGCAAGGCTGCGATCGCTTGTGCAGCCCTGCTATGCAAAAAAAGTTTTGTGCAGAACAAGACCAGGGTATGAGTTACTTACCCTGTGCGATGATTCCAGCGTTGATGGTCCCGGAATTGACGTCAGACATCCGCCCTCCAAACACCCGGACACGTCTGCATTCGCCGCCCCACTCCCAGAAAACGGTCAGTAGACGCACCGGGACGCCTTCCTCCTGTTACTCTTCTTGCGGTCTCCGCTGCGACCGCTTTCTTCGCTAGCGGCGTCACTGCCTGGCAACGGCCGTCGCCGGGCAACGACACGCCTGCATCATGCGGCTGCAGCACATGCGCAGTTCCAACCCGATCGCACGGCTGCATCGAAGCGCAGCGTGCGATCGGGTCGGAATGACCCCCTTGATACGTTAGCTGCTATGGAGAAAGAAAAGGGTTTCCACACGTCCCTTGGTAAGTATATAAATTGTAAACAGAAAAGAATCTCCCAGCGCTTTTTGACAAGTACTGTAATATAGCCATTGATACTACTATAGATAATAATATTGTAAAAAAAAATTTAATCAATAGAGTAATTTATTTATCCAATAAAATTAAACAAATGGAATGCTCATACACATAAATTGTAAAATATAAAAAAAATGCATTATATTGTATCATATGTTATATTCTAAAAATAATGGCTGTGACTCCTAATACCGGAATACTACACACCACAATTGAAAATACATACATATAACATAAAACATAAAATAGAGTGAAACAGCTAAGTGAATTACTCACTATCCTGGATATCCTGATGAAGCCTGCTTGACAGGCAAAACTAGTTGATCCTCCAGCATACATCAAGTTCTGCCGGCAGACACCCAATGTTTTTTTTTCTCTTAAGCTGCAGCACTAAGAGGTGAGAAGTAAGGGTGTGTACACACGGTGAGATCTTTTCTTCCGATTCTGACTATATAGTCAGAATCGGAAGAAAAGATAGTGCAGATCGCAAGGTGACAGTTACCTTGCAATCACCTTGCGATGCGCGGCCCCGCGCGGTCGGCATCAGCAGAAAAAATAGACTGTGCAGGCAAGTCAATCTTGACTATAATAAGAATTTACTCACCGGTAATTCTATTTCTCGTAGTCCGTAGTGGATGCTGGGAACTCCGTAAGGACCATGGGGAATAGCGGGCTCCGAAGGAGGCTGGGCACTCTAGAAAGATTTATGACTACCTGGTGTGCACTGGCCCCTCCCACTATGACCCTCCTCCAAGCCTCAGTTAGGACACTGTGCCCGGACGAGCAGACATAATAAGGAAGGATTTAGAATCCCGGGTAAGACTCTTACCAGCCACACCAATCACACCGTACAACTCGTGATACTATATCCAGTTTGACAGTATGAAAACAACTGAGCCTCTCAACAGATGGCTCAACAATAACCCTTTAGTTAACAATAACTATTTACAAGTATTGCAGACAATCCGCACTTGGGATGGGCGCCCAGCATCCACTACGGACTACGAGAAATAGAATTACAGGGGAGTAAATTCTTATTTTCTCTAACGTCCTAGTGGATGCTGGGAACTCCGTAAGGACCATGGGGATTATACCAAAGCTCCCAAACGGGCGGGAGAGTGCGGATGACTCTGTAGCACCGAATGAGAGAACTCCAGGTCCTCCTCAGCCAGGGTATCAAATTTGTAGAATTTTGCAAACGTGTTTGCCCCTGACCAAGTAGCTGCTCGGCAAAGTTGTAAAGCCGAGACCCCTCGGGCAGCCGCCCAAGATGAGCCCACTTTCCTCGTGGAATGGGCATTTACAGATTTTGGCTGTGGCAGGCCTGCCACAGAATGTGCAAGCTGGATTGTACTACAAATCCAGCGAGCAATAGACTGCTTAGAAGCAGGAGCACCCAGCTTGTTGGGTGCATACCGGATAAACAGCGAGTCAGAGTTTCTGACTCCAGCCGTCCCGGAAACATATATTTTCAGGGCCCTGACAACGTCTAGCAACTTGGAGTCCTCCAATTCACTAGTGGCCGCCGGCACCACAATAGGCTGGTTCAGGTGAAACGCTGACACCACCTTAGGAAGAAATTGGGGACGAGTCCTCAATTCTGCCCTATCCATATGGAAAATCAGATAAGGGCTTTTACATGATAAAGCCGCCAATTCTGACACTCGCCTGGCTGAAGCCAAGGCCAATAACATGACCACTTTCCACGTGAGATATTTTAGATCCACGGTTTTTAGTGGCTCAAACCAATGTGATTTTAAGAAAACTCAACACTACGTTGAGATCCCCAGGTGCCACAGGGGGCACAAACGGGGGCTGAATATGCAGCACTCCTTTTACAATGTCTGAACTTCAGGTACTGAAGCTAATTCTTTTTGAAAGAAAATCGACAGAGCCGAGATCTGTACTTTAATGGAGCCTAGACTCAGGCCCATATTCACTCCTGCTTGCAGGAAATGTAGAAATCGACCTAGTGGAAATTCCTCTGTTGGGGCCTTTTTGGCCTCGCACCATGCAACATATTTTCGCCACATGCGGTGATAATGCGTTGCCGTAACATCTTTCCTGGCTTTAATAAGCACAGGAATGACTTCTTCCGGAATACCCTTTTCCTTCAGGATCCGGCGCTCAATCGCCATCCTGTCAAACGCAGCCGCGGTAAGTCTTGGAACAGACAGGGCCCTTGCTGAAGCAGGTCCTGTCTGAGCGGCAGAGGCCATGGGTCCTCTGATATCATTTCCTGAAGTTCCGGGTACCAAGCCCTTCTTGGCCAATCCGGAACCACGAGTATCGTTCTTACTCCTCGCCATCTTATTATTCTCAGTACCTTTGGTATGAGAGGCAGAGTAGGGAACACATAAACCGACTGGTACACCCACGGTGTCACTAGAGCGTCCACAGCTATCGCCTGAGGGTCCCTTGACCTGGCGCAATATCTCTTTAGCTTTTTGTTGAGGCGGGACGCCATCATGTCCACCTGTGGCCTTTCACAACGGTTTACCAACAGCAGGAAGACTTCTGGATGAAGTCCCCACTCTCCCGGGTGTAGGTCGTGTCTGCTGAGGAAGTCTGCTTCCCAGTTGTCCACTCCCGGAATGAACACTGCTGACAGTGCTAGTACGTGATTTTCCGCCCATCTGAGAATCCTTGTGGCTTCTGCCATTGCCATCCTGCTTCTTGTGCCGCCCTGTCGGGTCACATGGGCGACTGCCGTGATGTTGTCTGACTGTATCAGTACCGGCTGGTTTTGAAGCAGGGGTCTTGCCTGACTTAGGGCATTGTAAATGGCCCTCAGTTCCAGAATTTATATGTAGGGAAGTCTCCTGACTTGACCATAGGCCCTGGAAGTTTCTTCCCTGTGTGACTGCTCCCCAGCCTTGAAGGCTGGCATCCGTGGTCACCAGGACCCAGTCCTGTATGCCGAAACTGCGGCCCTCTAGAAGATGAGCACCCTGCATCCACCACAGTAGAGACACCCTGGTCCTTGGAGACAGGGTTATCATTTGATGCATTTGAAGATGCGATCCCGACCACTTATCTAAGAGGTCTCACTGGAAGGTCCTCGCATGGAACCTGCCGAATGGAATTGCTTCGTATGAAGCCACCATTTTTCCCAGGACTCGTGTGCAATGATGCACCGATACCCTTTTTGGTTTTAGGAGGTCTCTGACTAGAGATGACAGCTCCTTGGCTTTCTCCTGCGGGAGAAACACTTTTTTCTGTTCTGTGTCCAAAATCATCCCCAGGAACAGTAAGCGAGTGGAAGGAACCAGCTGTGACTTTGGAATGTTCAGAATCCAGCCATGCTGTTGTAGCACCTCCTAAGATAGTGCTACTCCGACCAGTAACTGCTCCCTGGACCTTGCCTTTATAAGGAGATCGTCCAAGTATGGGATAAATAAAAACTCCCTTTTTTTTGAAGGAGTATCATCATTTCTGCCATTACCTTGGTAAACACCCTCGGTGCCGTGGACAGTCCAAACGGTAGTGTCTGGAATTGGTAATGGCAATCCTGTACCACAATCTGAGGTACTCCTGGTGAGGAAGGTAAATAGGAACATGCAGGTAAGCATCCTTGATGTCCAGGGATACCATGTAATCCCCCTCGTCCAGGCTTGCAATAACCGCCCTGAGCGATTCCATCTTGAACTTTGTTATGTAAGTGTTCAAGGATTTCCATTTTAAAATGGGTCTCACCGAACCGGCTGGTTTCGGTACCACAAACAGTGTGGAATAGTAACCCCGTCCTTGTTGAAGTAGGGGCACCTTGACTATCACCTGCTGGGAATACAGCTTGTGAATTGCCTCTAGCACAGCCTCCCTGCCTGAGGGAGTTGTCGGCAAGGCAGATTTGAGTAAACGGCGGGGGGGAGACGCCTCGACTTCCAGCTTGTACCCCTGAGATACTACTTGAAGGATCCAGGGATCCACCTGTGAGCGAGCCCACTGATCGCTGAAATTTTTGAGGCGGCCCCCTACCGTACCTGGCTACGCCTGTGGAGCCCCCGCGTCATGCGGTGGACTCAGAGGAAGCAGGGGAAGAATTTTGATTCTGGGAACTGGCTGCTGGTGCAGCTTTTTCCCTCTTCCCTGCTTTTTTGAAGCCGAAAAGACTGTACCTGATAATACAGTGCGTTTCTTAGGCTGTGAGGAAACCTGAGGTAAAATATTTTCATCCCAGCTGTTGCTGTGGATACGAGGTCCCAGAGACCATCCCCAACCAATTACTCACCCTTATAAGGCTCTATGTGCCTTTTAAGTCAGCAGCACCTGTCCAGTGTCGGGTCTCCAATACCCTCCTGACAGAATGGACATTGCAATAATTAAGGATGCCAGCCGGCAAAATATTCCTCTGTGCATCCCTCATATATAAGACGACGTCTTATGTTCGCAAAATAGTATCCCTGTTTGAAAGGGGTACAGACCACGCTGCAGCAGTCTGCAGGTCTCAGTCTAGTACCTGAGTGTGTAATTACAGACTTCAGGATAGCCTCCTGCTATTTATCAGCAGGTACCTTCAAAGTGGCCGTATCCTAAGACGGCAGTGCCACCTTGACAAACGTGTGAGCGCCTTATCCACCCTAGGGGATATCTCCCAGCGTAACCTATCCTCCGGCGGGAAAGGGTACGCCATCAGTAACTTGTTAGAAATTACCAGTTTCTTATCGGGGAAACCCACGCTTTTTCACACTTCATTCACTCATTTGATGGGGGAACAAAACACTGCCTGCTTTTTCTCCCCACACATAAAACCCTTTGTTTTTAGTGGTACTTGGGTTAATGTCAGAAATGTGTAACACATTTTATATTGCCGGGATCATGTAACGGATGTTCCTAGTGGATTGTGTATATGTCTCAACCTCGTCGACACTGGAGTCAGACTCCGTGTCGACATCTGTGTCTGCCATCTGAGGGTTGATGGCCTTTGAGACGTCTGGGCAGGCGCGGGCTGAGAAGCCGGCTGTCCCATAGCTGTTACGTCATCCAGCCTTTTATGTAAGGAGTTGACACTGTCGGTTAATACCTTCCACCTATCCATCCACTCTGGTGTTGGCCCACAGGGGCGACATCTCATTTATCGGCATCTGCTCCGCCTCCACATAAGTCTCCTCATCAAACATGTCGACACAGCCGTACCGACACACCGCACACACACAAGGAATGCTCCAATGAGGACAGGACCCACAAAAGCCCTTTGGGGGGACAGAGTGAGAGTATGCCAGCACACACCAGAGCGCCACATAATGCAGGGACTAACTGAGTTATGTCCCCTATAGCTGCTTTTATATAATTTATACTGCGCCTAAATTTAGTGCCCCCCCTCTCTGTTTTAACCCTGTTCTGTAGTGTAGACTGCAGGGGAGAGCCAGGGAGCTTCCCTCCAACGGAGCTGTGAGGGAAAAATGGCGCCAGTGTGCTGAGGAGATAGGCTCCGCCCCTTTTTCGCGGACTTTTCTCCCGCATTTTTATGGAATCTGGCAGGGGTTAATATACATCCATATAGCCCTGGGGGTTATATGTGATGTATTTTTGCCAGCCAAGGTGTTTATATTGCTGCTCAGGGCGCCCCCCCCAGCGCCCTGCAGCCTCAGTGGCCGGAGTGTGTGGTGTGCATGAGGAGCAATGGCGCACAGCTGCAGTGCTGTGCGCTACCTTGGTGAAGACTGATGTCTGCTGCCGCCGTTTTTCCGGACCTCTTCTTGCTTCTGGCTCTGTAAGGGGGACGGCGGCACGGCTCCGGGACCGAACACCAAGGACTGGGCCTGCGGCCGATCCCTCTGGAGCTAATGGTGTCCAGTAGCCTAAGAACCCCAATCCGGCTGCAAGCAGGCGAGTTCGCTTCTTCTCCTCTTAGTCCCTCGCTGCAGTGAGCCTGTTGCCAGCAGGTCTCACTGAAAATAAAAAACCTAAATCTATACTTTCTTTCTAAGGGCTCAGGAGAGCCCCTAGTGTGCATCCAACCTCGGCCGGGCACAAGATCTAACTAAGGCTTGGAGGAGGGTCATAGTGGGAGGGGCCAGTGCACACCTGGTAGTCATAAATCTTTCTAGAGTGCCCAGCCTCCTTCGGAGCCCGCTATTCCCCATGGTCCTTACGGAGTTCCCAGCATCCACTAGGACGTTAGAGAAAGAAGAGATAGTCAAGATTGACACTTAGCCAAAATCGCACAGAACCAGGATGTGCTTGCGATACTGGCTAAGTGCCGACCCGGCCCCTGTCGCACAGTGAGAATCGGTTAAGTCCGAATCTCACCGTGTGTACACACCCTAAGTCTACACCTTCTATACAGTGTATAAGACTGTGATTATTTCAATAACTAAGTCCAAATTGAGGACTCTCAGGAATCTGTCGATCTAATTACAAACTATTTATGGATTCTGGATTAATACATCAAATTAGAGTGAGTAATTTGCTTAGATGTTTCACTCTA
Source organism: Pseudophryne corroboree (assembly GCF_028390025.1). Lineage (NCBI taxonomy): Eukaryota > Metazoa > Chordata > Amphibia > Anura > Myobatrachidae > Pseudophryne > Pseudophryne corroboree. The sequence continues at coordinate 80,557,253 of NC_086452.1, forward strand.
TTTTATGTTTTATGTTATATGTATGTCATACTTGCCTACTCTCCCGGAAGCTGCGGGAGGCTCCCATTTTTTAGGTTAGCCCCCTGCACCCCCGGAAGAGTAGGCAGGTCCAGTGTCGGACTGGGGCATAAAGGGCCCACCGGGGGAATGCAGTGATAGGGGACCATACTTAGGGGTGTGGCCAGCCTCCACAGAGGCATGAATACACAATAGTCTAGTGCAGTTTAATGCAACATATCTACCATGTATAATACAAGTGCACAGTCTGGAGCCTGATTCCTAGAGGAAGGAGTGGGCCCTCAGGCAGTGGGGCCTACCAATGGTTTCCCTGGTACCCCTGTGGGCCAGTCCGACCCTGGGCAGGTCTCCCGCATCCTGCTTGCACCCTAGTGATGCGGGCAGGATGAAGAGATACACTCCCGTATTCGCGAGTCCGTGGGGTGCGGAAGGGGTCAAAATGACGTGAATCGGGGCTTAATGATGACACAGCCCAGCCCCGCCCCCCAAAGTCTCCTGCAGTGTCTCCTCTCCGGGCTTCTCCCGGAGATATTTAAAGTAGGCAAGTATGATGTATGTATTGTCAATTGTGGTGTGTAGTATACCGGTATTAGGAGTCACAGCCATTATTTTTAGAATATAACACATGATACCAATATACTGCATTTTTTTATATTTTACAATTATGTATACGAGCATTCCATTTGTATTATTTTACTGGATAAATAAATTACTCTATTGATTAATATTTGTTTTATAATATTATTATCTATAGTAGTATCAACGTCTATATTAATTGTCAAAAAGCGCTGGGAGATTCTTTTCTGTTTACGATAAGTAAATGCACCCAAGCCTATTTCACATTTACATAAACAATAATACCAATGTCATACAATGGTGCCCTGTTATATTCAGCTGATATGTAATCCGTAACCCACGGATGGGGAACCTTCGGCCCTGCAGCTGTTGTTTAACCGCACATCCCAGCATGCCCTGCAACAGTTTTAGCATCGCCAAATAGCAAAACTGTAGCAAGGCATGCTGGTATGTGTAGTTCAACAACAGCTGGAGGGCCGAAGGTTCCCCATCCCTGACGTAACCTATAAACCAGGCCTGGCCAACCTGTGGCTCTCCAGATGTTGTGAAACTACACATCCCACCATGCCCTGCCACAGTTTTAACTTTCCCTAATAGCAAAACTGTGGCAAAGCATGATGGGACTTGTAGTTTTACAACAGCTGGAGAGCCATAGGTTGGCCAGGCCTGCAGTATAAGGCATTACTACTGCAATGACACTGAGTCAAGCGCCCCCTGCTGACAAAAGCCAAAGTGCACAATACAGTTTATTTTGATGGTCTCAAGGCATACCTCCCAACTGTCCCGATTTTCGCGGGACAGTCCCGTTTTTTGGGGACTGTCCCGCTGTCCCACCCGCGGGCCGCAGTGTCCCGCGGGGGGGGGGGGGGGGGCAGTTGGGAGTCTCTGTGTCTCACTGCCCTGCTCAGCAGAGCAGCGGTAAATAGACGTTGTGCGCATGCGCACAGCGTCTATTCACTGGATTCAGAGGGAGAGGGGTCGTGCCAGCGGCTCACAGAGCGCTGGGCATGCCCCCTCAGTGACGAAAACGGGGGCGTGGCTCGCGATCGCGGGTCCTCTCGCGAAGCCACGCCATTTTCTTTCTTTTTCAGGAGCGCGCGCGCCTTCGCCGCGCGTATGTCCCTCTTTAGGGAACTGTAAAGTTGGGAGGTATGCTCAAGGGAAGGGCACATACAAAGTACTATTATTGAAAATAGAGAGGATTTAGTAAACTTTATATATAAAGTACAAACCCCTTTTATATACTATATTGTATCTAAATTCTAATGTTTTTAAAAGCCGTTGAGTGTTTCTGTATCTTACATGTTAGCTCCATATAAACAATGCACTGATGTGTAAATGTGTTATCTTGACAGTATAAACATCTTTATGAATTATATAGATTGTTCTTTAAAAAGAGGGGAAAACATCTTGTGTACATTATATTAATTCATATAATATATATATGATTCCTGTAACATTCCCGGCGTATATGAGGACTCAGTACAATTTATTGCAGTCTCCACATTTGTGTCTCATTGGCTCCTAGAGTTATCGGTTTCCTAATTAATCACTTTTCAATCAATAGGGACACATTGCTCTTGTCGGGTGAATATGTACATGATGTGTGCTGAACAATCTAAGCTGGCATAAAACATTTTACCCATACCTCCCAACATGACCCTCTCCAGGAGGGACAAAATTCTCTGCTTCTGGACTTTTCTCTTAATTTATGATTGCCAGCACCTGTGTTGAACAGGTTAATGGATAAGAAAGGTGTTTCACCACGGGTGATGCAATCATACATTAAGAAGGAAGTCCAGGAGCAGAGCATTGTGTCCCTCCTGGAGAGGGTCATGTTGGGAGGCCTGATTTTACCTACCCAAGCTGACATAACCACAGGCTATGATGATCATGAAAAGAAAATGCTATTGCATATTGGGGGTAATTCTGAGTTGATCGCAGCAGGATTTTTGTTAGCAATTGGGCAAAACCATGTGCACTGCAGGGGAGGCAGATTTAACATGTGCAGAGAGAGTTAGATTTGGGTGGGGTGTGTTCAATCTGCAATCTAATTTGCAGTGTAACAATAAAGCAGCCAGTATTTACCCTGCACAGAAACACTATAACCCACCGAAATCTAACTCTCTCTGCACGTTATATCTGCCTCCCCTGCAGTGCACATGGTTTTGCCCAACTGCTAAAAAATTTCCTGCTGCGATCAACTTGGAATTACCCCCATTATGCAGACATAGGCCCTCATTCCGAGTTGTTCGCTCGGTAAATTTCATCGCATCGCAGCGATTTTCCGCTTAGTGCGCATGCGCAATGTCCGCACTGCGACTGCGCCAAGTAAATTTGCTATGAAGTTAGGATTTTTACTCACGGCTTTTTCTTCGCTCAGGCGATCGTAGTGTGATTGACAGGAAATGGGTGTTTCTGGGCGGAAACAGGCCGTTTTATGAGCGTGTGGGAAAAAACGCTACCGTTTCCGGAAAAAACGCAGGAGTGGCTGGAGAAACGGGGGAGTGTCTGGGCGAACGCTGGGTGTGTTTGTGACGTCAAACCAGGAACGACAAGCACTGAACTGATCGCAGATGCCGAGTAAGTCTGAAGCTACTCTGAAACTGCTAAGAAGTTTGTAATCGCAAAATTGCGAATACGTCGTTCGCAATTTTAGGATGCTAAGATTCACTCCCAGTAGGCGGCAGCTTAGCGTGAGCAACTCTGCTAAAATCGCCTTGCGAGCGAACAACTCGGAATGACCTCCATAGCACACTACACCCCCTAACATGACCTGACTGCTGGACATGATCATAATATAATTCTATTACACTCTATACAGACATAGGACACTACAACTACAACATGACCTGACCGCTGGACATGATCATAATATAATTCTATTACACTCTTTACAGACATAGGACACTACACCCCTAGCATGACCTGACCCCTGGACATAATCATAGTACAATTCTATTACACTGTATAAAGACATAGGACATTACGGGTGTGGTTCATCAAATCGACAGTGTCTAGGTCGACAATGTTTAGGTCGACCACTATAGGTCGACAGTCACTAGGTCGACATGGATGGAAGGTCGACAGGGTTTCTAGGTCGACATGTGCTAGGTCGACAGGTCTAAAGGTCGACATGAGGATTTTTTTTGTGTCGTTTTCTTCGTAGAGTGACCGAAATCCCAAATTATTGCACCGCGTCCGCTCGCCATGCTTCGGGCATGGTGCCTTCGCTCCGCTACCGCTTCGCTCGGCACACTTTACCGTTCCAATCGTAGTCCACGTGGATCGTTAAGTATGAAAAAAATCAAAAAAATCTGAAAAACTCATGTCGACCTTTAGACCTGTCGACCTAGCACATGTCGACCTAGAAACCCTGTCGACCTTCCATCCATGTCAACCTAGTGACTGTCGACCTATAGTAGTCAACCTAAACATTGTCGACCTAGACACTGTCGATCTTCAGACCGGATCCCGGACATTACACCTCCAACATAACCTGACCCCTGGACATACTGTATGATGATCATTAAAATAAGATTTTAAACCTACCGGTAAATCTTTTTCTCGTAGTCCGTAGAGGATGCTGGGACTCTGTAAGGACCATGGGGAATAGACGTGCTCCGCAGGAGACATGGGCACTTTAAGAAAGACTTTAGACTCTGGGTGTGCACTGGCTCCTCCCTCTATGCCCCTCCTCCAGACCTCAGTTAGAGAAACTGTGCCCAGAGGAGACGGACAGTACAAGGAAAGGATTTTTGTAATCCAAGGGATAGATTCATACCAGCCAGACCAATCACACCGTATAACTTGTGATATACTACCCAGTTAACAGTATGAAAAACAACATAGCATCAGTCCAAGACCGATGAAACTATAACATAATCCTTATGTAAGCAATAACTATATACAAGTCTTGCAGAAGTAGTCCGCACTTGGGACGGGCGCCCAGCATCCTCTACGGACTACGAGAAAAAGATTTACCGGTAGGTTTAAAATCTTATTTTCTCTAACGTCCTAGAGGATGCTGGGACTCCGTAAGGACCATGGGGATTATACCAAAGCTCCCAAACGGGCGGGAGAGTGCGGATGACTCTGCAGCACCGATTGAGCAAACAGGAGGTCCTTCTCAGCCAGGGTATCAAACTTATAGAACTTTGCAAAGGTGTTTGACCCCGACCAAGTAGCAGCTCGGCACAGCTGTAGTGCCGAGACCCCTCGGGCAGCTGCCCAAGAAGAGCCCACCTTCCTTGTGGAATGGGCCTTAACCGATTTTGGTAACGGCAATCCTGCTGTAGAATGCGCCTGCTGAATCGTGTTACAGATCCAGCGAGCAATCGTCCAGGTGAGATATTTCCACTCCACTGTCTTAAGTGGTTCAAGCCAATGTGACTTAAGGAAACTTAACACCACGTTAAGGTCCCAAGGCGCCACCGGAGGTACAAAAGGAGGCTGAATATGCAGTACTCCCTTCACAAAAGTCTGTACTTCAGGTAATGAGGCCAATTCCTTTTGAAAGAAAATGGATAAGGCCGAAATCTGAACTTTTAATGGAGCCTAATTTTAGGCCCAAATTCACTCCAGTTTGTAGGAAGTGAAGAAAACGGCCCAGGTGGAATTCTTCCGTAGGAGCATTCCTGGCCTCACACCAAGAAACATATTTTCTCCATATTCGGTGATACTGTTTAGATGTCACGTCCTTCCTAGCCTTTATTAGCGTAGGAATGACCTCATCCGGAATACCTTTTTCCACTAGGATCCGGCGTTCAACCGCCATGCCGTCAAACGCAGCGGGGTAAGTCTTGGAACAAACAGGGACCTTGTTGTAACAAGTCCTGCCTTAGAGGAAGAGGCCACGGTCTTCTCTGAGCATTTCTTGCAGATCAGGATACCAGGTCCTTCGTGGCCAATCTGGAACAATGAGAATTGTTCTCACTCCTCTTTTTCTTATTATCCTCAACACCTTGGGTATGAGAGGAAGAGGAGGAAACACATATACCGACTGGAACACCCACGGTGTCACTAGGGCGTCCACAGCTACCGCCAGAGGGTCTCTTGACCTGGCGCAATACCTTTGTAGCTTTTTGTTAAGACGGGATGCCATCATGTCTATTTGGGGTAGTCCCCACCGACTTGCAATCTGCGCAAAGACTTCCTGACGAAGTCCCCACTCTCCCGGATGCTGATCGTGTCTGCTGGGGAAGTCTGCTTCCCCGTTGTCCACTCCCGGAATGAACACTGCTGACAGAGCATTTACATGATTCTCCGCCCAGCGAAGAACTCTGGTGGCTTCCGCCATTGCCACTCTGCTCCTTGTGCCGCCTTGGCGGTTTACATGAGCTACTGCAGTGATGTTGTCTGACTGGATCAGAACTTGTCGATTGTGAAGTAAGATCTCCGCTTGACGTAGGGCGTTGTATATGGCCCTTAGTTCCAGGATGTTGATGTGAAGACAAGTCTCTTGACTTGACCAAAGTCCTTGGAAATTTCTTCCCTGTGTGACCGCTCCCCAACCTCGGAGGCTCGCGTCCGTGGTCACCAAGATCCAGTCCTGAATGCTGAATCTGTGGCCCTCTAGAAGGCGAGCACTGTTTAGCCACCACAGGAGAGATACTCTGGCCCTGGGGGACAGGGTGATCCGCTGATGCAATTGCAGATATGACCCGGACCATTTGGCCAATAGGTCCCATTGGAAGGCCCTTGCATGGAATCTGCCGTATGGAATGGCTTCGTATGTTGCCACCATCTTTTCCAGAACTTGAGTGCAATGATGTACTGACACTTGTTTTGGTTTCAACAAGTTCATGACTAGAGTCTTGAGTTCCTGCGCTTTTTCCTTTGGAAGAAAAACCCTTTTCTGGTCTGTGTCCAGAATCATGCCCAAGAAGGGCAGACGAGTTGTAGGATTCAGCTGCGACTTTGGAATATTGAGAATCCAGCCGTGTCGCTGTAACACATTCAGTGAAAGTGATACGCTGCTCAGCAACTTCACCCGTGATCTCGCTTTTATGAGGAGATCGTCCAAGTACGGGATAATTGTGACACCCTGCTTGCGCAGGAGTACCATCATTTCCGCCATTACCTTGGTGAAAATTCTCGGGGCCGTGGAAAGCCCAAACGGCAACGTCTGAAATTGGTAATGACAATCCTGTACCGCAAATCTCAGGTACGCTTGATGAGGAGGATATAGGGGGACATGCAGGTATGCATCCTTTATGTCCAGAGATACCAAAAAATCTCCCCCTTCTAAGCTGGCGATGACCGCCCTGAGTGATTCCATCTTGAACTTGAACCGTTTTAAGTAAAGGTTCAGGGATTTTAAATTTAAAATGGGTCTGACCGAACCGTCCGGTTTCGGAACCACAAAAAGAGTTGAGTAGTACCCCTGCCCTCTTTGAAGCAGGGGAACCTCTCCCACCTTTTGTTGCAGACACAATTTGTGAATCGCATGTAACACTATCTCCCTTTCCAGGGGTTGTTTCGGTAGGGCCGATTTGAAAAACCGGCGAGGAGGCACTTCTTCGAATTCCAGCTTGTAACCCTGGTAAACAATTTCTATTGCCCATGGATCCACCTGTGAGTGGACCCAGACGTGGCTGAACAGTCGAAGACGTGCCCCCACAGGAGCTGACTCCCTCAGGGGAGCCCCAGCGTCATGCGGTGGATTTAGCAGAGGCCGGGGAGGACTTCTGTTCCTGGGAACTAGCTGTGTTGTGCAGCTTTTTCCCTCTGCCGTTACCTCTGGCAAGAAAGGACGGTCCACGTGCTCTCTTGCTTTTATTGGAACAAAAGGACTGCAATTGATAATGAGGCGCTTTATTAGATTGTGAGGGAATATATGGCAAAAAATTTGATTTACCTGCCGTAGCCGTGGAGACGAGATCCGAGAGGCCCTCTCCGAACAATTCCTCACTCTTGTAAGGCAACAACTCCATATGCCTCTTTTAGTCGGCATCACCTGTCCATTGCATGTTCCACAGGACACGTCTAGCAGAAATCGACATAGCGTTGACTCTAGAACCCAGTAGACTAACGTCTCTCTGGGCATGTCTTATATATACATATATATATATATATATATAAGACAACATCTTTTACATATAAATATATTAGTGATGAGCTGATCCGGTTTTACTCGGTTCTCAAAACGGCATCTTATTGGCTATCCAAAACACGTGACATCCGTGAGCCAATAAGATGCCGTTTTGAGAACCGAGTAAAACCGAATCCGCTCATCACTAATATATATATATATATATATATATATATATATATATATATATATATGGGACAATAACATGGTATCCTTATCTAGGGTTTCAATCTCCGCTGATAAGGTATCTGTCTACGCTGCTACAGCGCTATAAACCCATGCCGACACAATCGCCGGTCTGAGTAGTGTACCAGAATGTGTGTAAATGGACTTCAAAGTACTTTTACTGCATGCTATCTGCAGGATCCCTGAGGATAGCTGTAAAGTCAGCGCTACCTTTTTTTGGTAAACGTGTCAATGCCTTGTACACCCTAGGGGAAGATTCCCATCGTATCCTGGCCACATTAGGGAAAGGATACTCCCTGAAAATTCTTTTTGGGAAGCTGCAGCTTCTTGTCTGGAGATTCCCGCTCTTTTCCTTCATGAGAGGAGGGAAATTTACCTCAGCTTTTTTTCCCCTTAAACATGTGTATCCTCGTGTCAGGGACAGATGAGTCATCAGTGATATGCAAAACATCTTTTATTACAATAATCATATATTGAATACTTTTCTGCCAGTTTTGGCTGTACTTTGCATTATCGTAGTCGATACTGGAGTCAGACTCCGTGTCGATATCAGTGTCTATTATTTTGGATAGTGAGCGTTGTGAGACTCTGAAGGTCTCTGTGACATAGGGACAGACATGGGTAGAATCCCTGTCTGTTCTGTAATCTTTTGTGTAATAAATTCATCTTAGCACTTAATTTCACCACACACACACACACACACACACACACACACACACACACACACACATTTGCTCCATCTCCTTCTTAGGAGAGCCTTTTACCTCAGACATGTCGACACACACGTACCGACACACCACACACTCAGGGAATGCTCTTCTGAAGACAGTTCCCCCACAAGGCCCTTTGGAGAGACAGAAAGAGAGTATGCCAGCACACACCCCAGCGCAATATGACCCAGGAAAAACACAGCAATTTAATGTTTACCCCGTAGCGCTGTTATTATTATCTGCGCCGAATTATGTGCCCCCCCTCTTCTTTAAAACCCTCTCTTCTACCGTGGTATAAGCAGGGGAGAGTCCGGGGAGCTTCCTCTCAGCGGTGCTGTGGAGAAAAACATGGCGCTGGTGAGTGCTGAGGGAGAAGCCCCACCCCCTCGGTCAGAGCCGGATTAAGAGCATGGGGGGCCTGGGGCACTTAAGACAGAGGGGCCCCTATTCAAGAGAAGGGGTGTGTGGGTGTGTGGGGGGCGGGTGGGGGGGGTGTCACACATTAGCCACAGCACGATCACACTGCGCTCCTGTCCCCGCCAACCGCACAGACAGCTGAGCGATGGCTCAGCTCTCCAATCATGTATGAATGAAGCAGCCTGCCGCTCAGCCATTGGGGCAGACTACTTCAGTCATACATTATTGGACAGCTGAGCCGTCGCTCAGCTGTCCTGTCTGTACGGCTGCAGTGCGGACGAGAGCGCAGCACCACAGATCGGATCGGAAGAGAGATCCGATCTGTGGTGTGACAGGGGGCCCTTTTGGAAATGGGGGCCCGGGGTACATATCCCCAGGACCCCGCCTTAATCCGGCTCTGCCCTCGGCGGCGGGCTTCAGTCCCGCTAAAAGTATAAAATTGGCGGGGGCTCATGCATATATACAGTGTCCAGCTGTATATATGCTCTCTTTTGCCAAATAAGAGGTTTATATTGCTGCCCAGGGCGCCCCCCCCCCCCTGTGCCCTGCACCCTTACAGTAACTGCCGTTTGTGAGGTGTATGGGAGCAATGGCGCACAGCTGCAGTGCTGTGCGTTACCTCAGTGAAGATCAATGAAGTCTTCTGCCGCCTCTGAAGATCTTTTCTCTCATACTCACCTGGCTTCTATCTTCCGGCTCTGTGAGGAGGACAGCGGCGCGGCTCCGGGACGAACTCCAGGGTGAGACCTGTGTTCTGACTCCCTCTGGAGCTAATGGTGTCCAGTAGCCTAAGAAACAGAGCCCTGAAACTCAGAAAAGTGGGTCTGTTTCTCTCTCCTCAGTCCCTCGATGCAGGGAGTCTGTTACCAGCAGTGCTCCCTGAAAATAAAAAACCTAACAAAAATGCTTTCTTACAGGAAACTCAGGAGAGCTCCTGAAATGCACCCAGCTCCTCTGGGCACAGTATCAAACTGAGGTCTGGAGGAGGGGCATAGAGGGAGGAGCCAGTGCACACCCAGAGTCAAAGTCTTTCTTAAAGTGCCCATGTTTCCTGCGGAGCCCGTCTATCCCCATGGTCCTTACGGAGTCCCAGCACCCTCTAGGACGTTAGAGAAACTAAAATGCTATTACATATTGGGGGTAATTCCAAGCTGATCGCAGCAGGAATTTTGTTAGCAGTTGGGCAAAACCATGTGCACTGCAGGGATGGGGGGGGGGGGGGCGCGCGCAGATATAACATGTGCAGAGAGAGTTAGATTTGGGTGGGTTATTTTATTTCTGTGCAGGGGAAATACTGGCTGCTTTATTTTTACACTGCAAATTAGATTGCAGATTGAAAACACCACACCCAAATCTAACTCTCTCTGCACATGTTAAATCTGCCTCCCCTGCAGTGCACATGGTTTTGCCCAACTGCTAACAAAATTCCTGCTGCGATCAACTTGGAATTACCCCCATTATGCAGACATAGCACACTACACCACTAACATGACCTGAGCGCTGGACATGGCTATAATACAATTCTATTACACTCTATACAGACAGAGGACAGTACACACCCAACATGACCTGACCGCTGGGCATGATCATAATATAATTCTATTACACTCTGTACAGACATAGGACACTACACCCCTAGCATGACCTGACCCCTGGACATAATCATTATACCCTATACAGACATAGGACACTACACCCCTAACATGACCTGAACCCTGGACATAATCATAATACAATTCTATTACACTGTATAAAGACATAGGACATTACACCCCCAACATAACCTGACCCCGGGACATACTGTATGATGATCATTAAACTAAAATGCTATTACATATTATGCAGACATAGCACACTACACCACTAACATGACCTGAGCACTGGACATGGCTATAATGCAATTCTATTACAGTCTGTACAGACAGGGGACAGTACACCCCCAACATGACCTGATCACTGGACATGGCCATAATACAATTCTATTACACTCTGTACAGACATAGGACACTACACCCCCAACATGACCTGACCGCTGGGCATGATCATAATATAATTCTATTACACTCTGTACAGACAAAGGTCACTGCACCCCTAGCATGACCTGACCCCTGGACATGACCATAATACAATTCTATTACACCCTATACAGACATAGGACACTACACCCCCAACATGACCTGACAGTTGGACATGATCATAATACAATTCCATAACACTGTATTAAGACATTCCAGACCTCTAAACCTGACAAAGGACATTTTACCTACCAAAATTAACCTGACCAGCGGACACAAGCCAAATCTAATTCTATTGCATAGGTAAAGGACACAACAACTGACCAACATGACCTGAACTGTGGACATTACTATAATACTAATAGAAAGAACCAGCGCCGGCCTTAGGCATAGGCAATCTAGGCAAATGCCTAGGGCATTTGGTATGCTTAGGGGCACCAGCAGCTTCCGCTGATTAAAATGATATGCAGCATGCCTATATTGTGTGTGTGACTGCGGCTGTATCTACATACGAAATGCTATATTGCAGTGTATTCCTGGAAATCACTGTAATGTAGCATTTCGGATGCAGATACAGCCACAGTCGCACACAGAATATAGGCATGCTGCATATCATTTTAATCAGCAGAAGCTGCTTGTGCATCCTAGCCATATAGTAATGCTAATAAGATGCATTTTCATAAACAAAAGGCGCCCGACAGTAGCAGAGCTGCCAGCTGACTCATGCCAGGCATCTGCTGCAGAACTAGCGGCGGTGCTAGGGGGCACCAGCCAAAATCTTGCCTAGGACATCATATTGGTTAAGGCCGGCTCTGGATAGAACTGTTTTAGAGTAACTCACTACCAACTTAGAACATTACACTTCCCAAAGGCCTAAATCCTGGATATGACTATAATACAATTTTAGTATACTCTAAAAGGACATAGTAGCCAAACATAAGTGACTGCTAGGCATGACTGATGAACATTTGTTTAAAAAAAATAAACATTTTCCACTTTCAGATGACTAAAGATTATAGAGGTCTATGTACTAATATGTCTATGTACTAAGCCTTGAGAGAGATTAAGTGGACCGAGATAATGTACCAGCCAACCAGCTCATAATTGTTTCAAACACAGCCTGTAACATGACAGTTAAGGGCTGATTGTCTGGTACTTTATCTCTGTCCACTTTATATTTCTCCAAGGCATATAGTACATAGAACCCATAGGTTTTATGTACCCCATCCGAGAGGGGTTCACTACGATATGCTGGCGGTCGGGCTCCCGGCGACCAGCATATCGGCGCCGGGAGCCCGACCGCCGGCTTACCGACAGTGTGGCGAGCGCAAATGAGCCCCTTGCGGGCTCGCTGTGCTCGCTACGCTACGGGCACGGTGGCGCGCTACGCGCGCCACGCTATTTTATTCTCCCTCCAGGGGGGTCGTGGACCCCCACGAGGGAGAATAACTGTCGGTATGCCGGCTGTCGGGATCCCGGCGCCGGTATACTGTGCGCCGGGATCCCGTCATTCGGCATACTGAAGACCACCCATCCGAGAGAGTTAGGTAACCACAATTATAACAATATAATATTTTCAAGGAGGACAAATTTCAAACCCGAGACTGTCATTAGAAATCAAGGACTGTTGGTATTTAAATGGGGGAAATGTTTAAAACCTTCCATTGAGTACCTATCATTTATGATAAATGCTAGCTAGATGAGCAATTTCTCCACTCTTTAGAAGGTTTGACCCATTTCCCGCTACATACAGTATCTAAATTGTATAGGGGGAGATTTATCAAGACTTGGAGACAGATAAAGTACAAACCAATAAGATTCTGTCATTCATTTTACAGGCTGTGCTTGAAAAATAACATAAGTAGAAAAACTATCAGCAACTTCTCCAATATAGCACTCTCCAAGATTTGATACATTGCCCCCATAGGCAGGGCTGCCATCAGAAATTGTGGGGCCTGGGACTGACAAAATAGGCAAAAACGTCCCTCCCAAAATGGTCTCCGCTTCAGAGGAGACAGTTATTCAAGATACTAGAGGGCTCCTCTAGTATCTTGAATAACTGTCTCCTCTGTGGCGGCGGCCATTTTGGGAGGAAAGTTTTCTATACAGAGCTGCTGGTGGGGCGGCGGAGAGCAGTAGAACAGCGTGGACGACCGCAGAACGGCGGGGACGGCGGGGGGAGGGGGGGGGGGGGCAGGTGGCTGCATGAGCATCCCAGACCCTCCTCTCTCTGTCAGAGAGGCTGGGCCCGGGACAGCTGTGCCCCCAGCACCTCCCTGATGGCGGCCATGCCCATAGGGCTGTAATATCTAGGTATATAATTAGTGTTGTCCACATGACAAAATAAATAAATAAATTAATAATAATAATAAGTGGATGGAGACATATTGCAGTCATCATTTACTCACTAAGGTGTCTGTCTGTACCCAGCTTTGAAGAGCATAGGTGCCGCAAAGATGGCGCCGGAGTGCCTTAAGGGGGAGGGTCGCCAGGCGGCCCGCGGGCCGGTAGCATGGCGAAAGGGGGGGGGGGTATTCCCATCCCTCCCTTCACACACCGACCAGCAGACCAGCCAGTAAAGGCAGCGGGGGCGGAGCAGCGGGGGGGGGGGGGGGGGAGCATAAAGGGAAAGAGCAGGGGGGTAGGCAGCCTTTGTCCTGGAGAGTGCAGTGCTGAAAATAACGGAAATGTTTGGGTCATAACTGGTTATTTTGAATGCATGTTTAAGATGATGATATTTTCCTTCTTTTCTCTACAGTGTTATTGTATTATTCGAACCATTGGTATATGGTCCCATGTTTGTCACAGTTGGCGGGCAGCGGGAGATAGCGGTGCGCAAGGCATGGTGAAGGGGGGAGCCAGCTGAGGTATGCAGATTCACCCTCGGTGAATGGACGCACGCCCGGCTCCAGCCGTGGACGGTTGGGCCCGTGGGCTGCACGCCAGGCGAGCGTGATATGCACCGCAGGGGCTGGTTCCCAAGGGGGCGTTGCCGCGGTGCCTACTGGGTAGGCAGGGCACGCCCCAGGAAAAATGGAATGAGTGGGTAACACATTCCACCTTGCCCACCACTTTTCTGTCCATGCCCTGCAACCTTGTAAGGTGGTATATTAATAAACTGTGGCCAGTGATTTTACCCAAAGCTTTTCCTACGTGTCTAATTTATTTTAGATTAGAGTGCCGGTGCTTAGGGATGCCGGTAGGTCGACCTCTCCCCCTTAATGGTATCTCTCGGGAGATTGTCTTTGAAGGACCACGGTTGTACTGCAGTGTAGTTGGCTATAAGTCTCATACATACAGTATGTGCTTATATAATATACCTTCATGGTCCATATCACTTGTGTCCATAAGGGCTTGGCATCATATTGCAATGATCGTGTAACGTGTATGACTGTTAGGTCTGTGTCAGGGGAAGCTGTATGGGGCACGTGTTTTCCTACTAGCTCAAAATGTATGTAGCACAGTAGCACAGTAGCACAGTGGCCATTACTGGGATTCTGCTGCACAAATAGAAACAGTTCCTCATGCATAATGCAAACTCTAAGTCATGCAGGGGGAGGAAGCAGATGTGCCTAGAGAAGAGTCAGCAGTGTAATTCTAAGGTTAAAATAATGCAACCCACGGGGATCAAAAGGTAAAAATAACCCTGCACTAATGCAGAGACAGCAGAGTCAGAATCGTTCTGCTGTTCCCATGTATTCTGCTGATAACACGCAGCCCTTGTCCAATGTCACCCAGAGACTGGCAGCTCTGTGCGCTCAACTCCTGACGCTGATAAAGCCGAGGCTGGCCAACGTGACTGGTGCACACTTATTATCCTAATGTATTAGTGTAATAAAATGTCTTGTCTCACCCCTGCTGACCGCAGGACAAAGCCAGAGGAAAGGGGGGAAGGGCTGCAGACAAAGACACGTACCATAATGACTGAGAAGCCTTTACTGTATTAATGGCACTCTAACAAGATCTGCGGAGGGTTTAGATCTGGTTCTCTGGCTAGATCGGGCTGAAATAAATCAGGTTCTGGCTAATATGCAATTGATAATGGGGTCTGATTCTGCGTAGTACGCAAGAAGCAATGCACACAGATTTCAGCATGTGCCAAAGAAATTGGCTTCTGTGCCTGCACCAGATCAGATATTTGTCACAGACGTAAATCATTAGTGCATACAGAATGATCCATCTATTGGAGAACCATGCTTTCCGTGGGGATCCGGTCTGAAGATCGACAGTGTCTAGGTCGACAATGTTTAGGTCAACCACTATAGGTCGACAGTCACTAGGTCGACATGGATGGAAGGTCGACAGGGTTTCTAGGTCGACATGTGCTAGGTCGACAGGTCTAAAGGTCGACATGAGTTTTTCACTTTTTTTTTTCATACTTAACGATCCACGTGGACTACGATTGGAACGGTAAAGTGTGCCGAGCGAAGCGGTAGCAGAGCGAAGGCACCATGCCCGAAGCATGGCGAGCGAAGCGAACCATGCGCGGGGACGCGGTGCACTAATTTGGGATCCCGGTCACTTTACGAAGAAAACGACACAAAATAAATAAATAAATCCTCATGTCGACCTTTAGACCTGTCGACCTAGCACATGTCGACCTAGAAACCCTGTCGACCTTCCATCCATGTCGATCTAGTGACTGTCGACCTATAGCGGTCGACCTAAACATTGTCGACCTAGACACTGTCAATAAAACAAACCACACCCCTTTCCGTGAAATGAGCATTTATTGGCGGCAACCGTGCACAGAACTCTTCTGTATCATGGCAGTGTCATGGATGTATAAGCCGACTTCCTTTCTCGATTGTAACATGCGGACAGAGATAGGATGAGTCCCGATACTAATAAGGACAGTCGTGAAGCGCCTGCGTTTGATTCGCCACCCCCCTTGTTACCTCCCACAAACCCTCACTGGCTGTTAATCGCTTTGCCTCCAAATCTTTTCTACCATCGCCTTTAATCCATAATGGCATATCCGCAGTTCGACTCTGACTAAAAAACATCGGGCAACTGCAAAAACATTGGCAGTACGTCTAACTCTGAATCAGGCCCACAGTTTGCTACTGGCGAGATTGTTAACATACAGATGGAGCCCTGCTCATCTATCCCTCTAATAGGATTAACTGAGCCAGGGCAGTCGGATTTAATCCCCCGCTGTATTGTTCTCTCTGTATTGTATTGCAGCTGAGAACAATAGATGAAAGACAAAATGTAGGTAAGTCTGGCATAAGTCTTTCATAAATCATTGCGGGAGAGAGCATCCAGGTCAGCTCAGAGGGCGGGCAGGGGAGGCTGTGACATCGTGGAGGGGGTGGGCCGGAGGTGGGATGGGGCGGAGAAAGGGTGGAGCAAGGGCGGGGTCACGATGATGCCTCTTTTAAGCCACACCCCCGCTCTGTAATGCCTCGATCACCGGCATTACACTGCAGGGGGCGTGGCTATGATGACGCGATTCAGCAAGAATCGCGTCATCAACTGCCCGGACCGCCCACTTTACACACTAAGTGGGCGGACGGGCAGGGGGGTCCCCACAAATCGGGAGACTTGCCTGCTCTTCCGGGGGGCCGGGAGGGTCACCCGATTTTTGGGAGCCTCCCGGCCATTCCGGGAGAGTAGGCAAGTATGACTTATGCTAATAAGCCTTGGTGCACCATGGCGCAGCAGAGAAGGCTAGATGAGTGAGGATCCATCTGTACTGGTGAAATAAAAAAAAATAGCATTTTACTTTTCTGAATTAAATTAATTGTGAGTGGTAACAAAAAAAAACCCTCTATTGTACAGCCGACAGTGATACAGCGAGCAGTACAGCAGCTAAATTATGAGACTATCAATAGCATAGCATAGATTTCCCTAACTCTAAACTAACTGTACTAACCAGAGATGATTCATATTTACAGTCTCTTGACTGAAATACATAACTATGCTTAAGTCTGTATTTTCTACCTCTTTTACTAACTAAATATTTAATAAAAAACAGTCTATCAACTCATATTTTCTTCCTGCCTCCCAGCCTCCAGCCAGACAGTGAATGGCTGTCAGCATGCTGATTGGTGGATGGCTGCAGCTATCCACCAATCAGAGCGCTGACAGCTGCGGGCCGCAGGAGAGGTAAGATATATTTTTCTTTTATACCCGTGAATGGGTGAGTAGGGGCTCTAGGGGCTAATTTAGACCTGATCGCTGCTGTGCGTTTTCGAACAGCTGGCGATCAGGTCTGAACTGCGTATGCATATGTACCGCATTGCACAGGCGCGACAGTCCGCAGCGATGGGAAGCACCCGGAAGCCACGGAATGGTGCGAAAAATCCGATCGCACCGGCGATCGCAAGAAGATTGACAGGAAGAGGGCGTTTGTGGGTGGAAACTGACCGTTTTCAGGGAATGTCCAGAAAAACGCAGGAGGGATCCGAGTAAGTCCTGAGCTGTGCAGACACTGCACAAACTTCTGTTTGTGCAGCTCTCCTGCACATGCGATTGCACACCAGCACAGCGAATTACCCCTCCCCCTATAGGCGGCAACTACCTGATCGCAGGGATGCAAAATACGCACCCTTCAATCAGGTCTGAATGACCCCCCCTAGTTCATAGCTTTGCCCAAGGCCTACCCTGCAATGCTGCTATGGTGGCTGTGACTGTAAGGGGCCCTACACATTTCACGATGCGCCGCCGAGGTGCCCGACGGTCGATACGGCCGACAAGCGACCCGGCGGCGGGGGGGCAGTGACGGGGGGAGTGAAGTTTCTTCACTCCCCCGTCACGCGGCTGCATTGAAGTGCAGGCAAATATGGACGAGATCGTCCATATTGGCCTGCATGCACAGCCGACGGGAGACCAGCGATGAACGAGCGCGGGGCCGCGCATCGTTCATCGCTGGAGTCTCCACACTGAAAGATATGAACGAGTTCTCGTTCATTTATGAACGAGATCGTTCATATCTTTCAGAAAATCGGCCAGTGTGTAGGGCCTATAAGACACCGTGTGCCTGATGCCTCGGCAAAGTCATTTGTTCCTAGTAAATGGATAGGTTGCATTCAATTCTGTTAGATGCCTGATACTGTAACAGGGGAATTTAAGAATCCATGTTTTCCTAAATATGCATGTATATTTGTGATTTATGTTACCCAGTAGTCCAGTAAAACACATCCATGACATTGAATTGGAGTGAAAATGTTCTGTTTAGAAAAACTATTAGTTATTTCCAGCTGCAATAACTGCAATTTCGAAATTGCATGAAATGTAATTAACTAGCAGAGGCAGGAAGAGGTCTAAGCGGAGATCAGAGCAGGCATATTTAAACCAATCAAGCAGACTCTGTACAGGATACTGTCTGATCATCTGCTCTATCCTGTCCTAAACTTTGCTCTTGTGGCTGTGCACAAGACATAGACAATTAAGGGAGAATGTCACTCAAGAAACTATTTTCCCCCTTTAAAGCCTTGTACAGATGGAAGTTAAATGTAGGCCTTTAATGCACCATGTTAAAGCCTATTAAATGCACATTGACGCTGTACACAGACACACACACACACACACACACACACACACACACACACACACACACACACACACACACTTGTGTACCACCAATGTACATAGCAGTCATCTATTTTTGATTTTTGTTTGAAATTAAGAAATGAAAGTCTCGATAGCATTTAATGGGTAATCATTTTCTCAATCTATACCACATTTCTTGGCAAACTAATCAGCTCTTTCAGATTTCAGTGTATTGGGCTGAATGCCTTTCTGCCATTTCGTCTTGGATGACATCTCGCCACCTTTACACTTAATATTTCCAAAACAGAATTAATTATATTTTTACCGGCCAATAGTAGTTACCAACATGATATCTCTATCACTGTTGACAACTTGGCAATCATCCCTACCCCACAAGCTCGCTGCCTAGATGTCATTCTTGACTCTGAACTGTCCATTGTTCCCCACATTTAATCTGTCTCAAAATCATGTTACATACATCTAAGAAACATATCCAAAATACGACCATATCTTACACAAGACACAGCAAAAACACTAATCCATGCTCTCATTATCTCCTGCATTGATTATTGTAATAGTCTCCTGACTGGTCTTCCCAAACATAGACTCTCACCACTACAATCCATTTTGAATGCAGCTGCGAGGCTAATCTTCCTCGCTAAATGTTCATCATCTGCAGATCCGCTTTGTCAGTTCCTCCATTGGTTAATGTTTTAGATATAAAATACTTTTACTTAAATACAAGGCTATTAACCAAACTGCACCAACATACATCTCTTCACTCATCTCAAAATATCTCCCTACCCGACCTCTCCGCTCTGCACAAGATCTGCGTCTCTCATCCACATGTATTACTTGTTACCATTCAAAATTACAGGACTTTATCCGGGCTTCACCGACTCTGTGGAATGCCCTCCCACGCACAATAAGACTCACCTCTAGTCTCCAAACCTTTAAACGTTCCCTGAATACTCACTTCTTCAGACAAGCCTATCAAATTCCAGACCAACCCACATAACCTTCAGTGTTTCCCTATCTAATTACATCCTCTCTGTACAGTGGGGGTAATTCCAAGTTGATCGCAACAGGAATTTAGTTAGCAATTGGGCAAAACCATGTGCACTGCAGGGGGGGCAGATATAACATGTGCAGAGGGAGTTAGATTTGGGTGTGGTGTGTTCAATCTGCAATCTAAATTGCAGTGTAAAAATAAAGCAGCCAGTATTTACCCTGCACAGAAATAAAATAACCCACCCAAATCTAACTCTCTCTGCACATGTTAAATCTGCCTCCCCTGCAGTGCACATGGTTTTGCCCAATTGCTAACTAAATTCCTGCTGCGATCAACTTGGAATTACCCCCAGTATACATAACATCACATATCTTGTCTTTCTTTATTCTCACACCCTCCTGACCCTTGGCCAACATTGCTGGGTGATCATATCATACAACCCATTAAGAACCTTTGCAATCTGGTAGACTATGCAATAGGTAGCAACTATCCTTGTGTATCAATGCCTATTTACCTATAGATTGTAAGCTTGCGAGCAGGGCCTTCCTACCTCTATGTCTGTCTGTTTTCCCCCAGTTATGTTCTATAACTGTTGTTCTAATTGTAAAGTGCAATGGAATATGCTGCGCTATATAAGAAACTGTTACTAGAAAATAAATAAATAATGCACTTTTCAGTTGCTACTTAACACTGGAAAACTGTATGTACTGTAAAATGATGAATAGTTTTATGTTCCTATGTAGAACTTTAGAATGTTCCACAACAAAATGTCATTAAGGAGTGCTAATAATAGTATAATAGAGTGTACTTGGTAAAAGCACAAAGCATCAAGAGCGCATGAAAAACACATTAAAAGCACATCACTAAAGCACGCGTCCGTTTTCATGCATTTATATCCATTTTACAACGTGTGGCAAGCCGGACTTGTGAATTAGCTCATTTACTAAAAACAAATGAATTGGTCTGTTCATGAAACAGTGAAAAAAAGTGGAGAACTGAGACAGTGGAGAAGTTGTCCATGGCAACCAATCAGCTGCTCTGTATAATTTTATAGTTTGCAAATTATAAATGTTACATCAATGCTGATTGGTTGCCATGGGCAGCTTCTCCACTGGCTCGTTTATCCACACTTTTCACTGCTTCATGAATAGACCCCTAAGTACTTGTACAGTAGGTTTCAGAACTGACCTGGTTATAGTATAAACTAGAAAACAAAAGATCTTTGGAATTGTTAAATAGCGACTTCTTGTCAATCTTATAGTTGCCACATGGACTCCACCCAACAGTTGTTTTCAGTATAGAGGCCAACTTGGTTTAAATAGCATAAATGTGGTGTTTGCCGTAACAGCAAATGAAATATCAGTGCAATAGAAACTAGACAAATAAATCTTATTGGTTGCTAAAGGTTACATAACATTTGTGTATAGATGCTACTGAATCGTTATCAGAAAGTATTTTTAAGCATATTTGTGCTAAAAATAATTATTAATAATTTTCACTTTCTATCTGATTGAGAATTAATTTATTACCATCAAATAGAATATGTCTACGGCTATGTAGTTGTTTTATAAAGCTGGACATGTACTTTCCTTCCTATTTTAAGCATGTCCAGTGAGTGCCCCATATTATTAGATCAAATCTGCCCTAAACACATATTATTATTTTGGCCTATGTAATGTTAATCTCAGTACATTGTATTAAGTAACAGCCAAGTTTATATCTCTCTAAGGGCCCTATACACTAGAACGATAATGCCCAATTTCAGCCGATTTTGGGCATTTGGCCTAATATATATATCGGGGTGAAATTGGGCATTTTGGAGGTGTTTCTGATCCGATCTGATGTGCGTTCCCGTGAGCATCGGATCGGATCGTCCAGATTCGACAGTCAGACGGACATGTCACAGTAGCGCATGGGGCCCTTAATTCAATTTATGATGGCCGTGCCTGGTACAATCTGACTGGATTATTATTGTAACCTTTTCGGCTATTTCATTTTTTTTTTTTTAAATCCAAACCAATCTGATTAAAATAGAAACTATCCAAAATTCTAGGTATTAAATATTCCTTCTAGTACCTTAAATTATATTTAAATTAGCAACAAAAATACAGTACATAATAACTACATTATGTATGGAAGTTAAGGGGCACCGCGATTATGGGAAATTATAGGTAAAATATACTATATATATTTTATTTACTGTACTGCAATAATACATTTTAGGACAAAACTAGTAAACTAACCTAATAAAATCTCACTATTGCTATCGATAGATACCTATCCCCTACAATAATGAAATAAAAAAACAACAACATTAATAGCTAAAAAAAAAAAGACTCACATTTTTTCCTGTGCGTGTCCTAAATATTTTGTTCAGGGGCCTGTGATTGGTCCCTGACATGTGAATGCTCTATAGCTAAAATAAGCGGGTGTGGTTCGTTTTATCGACAGTATCTAGGTCGACAATGTTTAGGTCGACCACTATAGGTCGACAGTCACTAGGTCGACATGGATGGAAGGTCGACAGGGTTTCTAGGTAGACATGTGCTAGGTCGACAGGTCTAAAGGTCGACATGAGGATTTTTTTTTATTTTTGTGTCGTTTTCTTCGTAAAGTGACCGGGATCCCAAATTAGTGCACCGCGTCCCCTCGCATGGTGCCTTCGCTCCGCTACCGCTTCGCTCGGCACACTTTACCATTCCAATAGTAGTCCACGTGGATCGTTGAGTATGAAAAAATCAAAAATAAAAAAATGTGAAAAACTCATGTCGACCTTTAGACCTGTCGACCTAGCACATGTCGACCTAGAAACCCTGTCGACCTTCCATCCATGTCGACCTAGTGACTGTCGACCTATAGTGGTCGACCTAAACATTGTCGACCTAGACACTGTCGATCTTCAGACCGGATCCCAAAATAAGCATAACTGTCTTTCTATAATATGAGAGGCAATTACAAGCCAAGTGAATTATTTAATACATTTACACTAAAGGCATGATCTCAGTATGGTGCCCATGATTAGAACGCCTGAATTAACTCTACACTGATACATTATAATAATGCTGTAAATAGTCTAAAATAATCATCCCAAACGCCTCAAAATTGTACATAAATTGTATTTAATGATGTCTATTATGTGTTAACATTAGGGGGAGATGTATCAAACCTTGAAGAGAGATACAGTGGAGAGAGATAAAGGGGTCTATGCACTAAGCCTCGTTGAGAGATAAAGTGCACGGAGATAAGGTACAAGCCAATCAGCTCTCAGCAGCCATGTTACAGGCTGCATTTGAAAAATGGAGCTGATTGGCTGGTACGTTATCTCCTAGCACCTTATCTCTCTCCAAGACTAGTACATAGACCCCAGAACATCAACATATCTGCTCCTACAGTAACTGCCTGTAAAATGACAGTAGACGAAGCTGATTGGTTGGCACTTTATCTCTCTCTCTAAGGTTTGATACATCTCCTGCCCCCCCACATGGGAAACTCGTAAGAAAACTAGCATAAAGGTAAAAGTGGTGTTGGCCATAGAAGTCAATAATATATTTAATTTTCCAAACATTACTTTCCACCATTTTCTCTTTGCGCCAATTTCATACTTCTGTCTACCATCACAGGGCCTACTGCCAACAACCAGATGACTAGATTTCCTGGTATCCCAATAATACTGACACCTGCGCTCTTTGAGCATTATAAAGTGCCATTCTCAGTCCCCCCCCCCCCCCCCCCCCCACACATTGTCCCCTAAACCAATTGAGTGCCAGGGGGTCTGCAATGCATGAGACATTACGGACCCCTCTAGCACTGAGCTAGAGTATATCAAATAAGCAGTAACAAACACTACTGACCTTTCCCAAAGATAGGGCCCTCTTCAGTAAGGGGTTTCCATTTTGTGCCAGTGGCTAAATCCTTCAAGTGTTCCTCCAATTGTGTGCCTATGGCAAAAATCCTTAGTGAATAGGGCCCAATAATAATTATAGCTCTGTATATTATTTATATATCATACATGTACAATATTAAATTTAGGAGCACAAACCTACTCCTCAAAAAAAAAACACAAAAAAAAAACACAGCAAAATATAAAAGACAAGAGAGCATATTGCAGTAAAACAATTATATACCGTACTAAAACTGCAATTTTCAAAATTCATGCAACTTTAATTTTCTAATTTGTACATTTCTTCCTGTAGCTCATGCCAAATGCATTGCTTTACCACTACGGGTTCCTTCT
The DNA here is from genome assembly GCF_028390025.1 of Pseudophryne corroboree. Classification (NCBI taxonomy): domain Eukaryota; kingdom Metazoa; phylum Chordata; class Amphibia; order Anura; family Myobatrachidae; genus Pseudophryne; species Pseudophryne corroboree. Next base: position 80,581,011 of record NC_086452.1, read on the forward strand.
TTATATTTCACCGACCTTTTCAGAACAATCAGGCAGCATTGTTTATTTTTACTGACGTTGAATATGTCACAGGACTGTTTTGTAATTGCAGAACTGTCCAGTGCACAAAGTGCAGATGATCTATGCCATGTTCAAGGGCAGTGAAGATAAGCAACTCTGCCAGGGTGATAAAAATGGGCTTCCAAGAAGGAAACTAGAGTGAAAAAGCAATGTATAATAGTATACATTGCGCTATATCCTCGGGTTCAGTATGATTTACCGACGGACACAATACCGATGGTCATAATCCCGACAGCCATTGATCTACAGTCAAAATACAGACACGGTCAAAATACCGCCATTCATTATGCCGGCATGTTGAAAATGCCGACATAGTCAGAATACCGACATTTGAAATGCCAGCATGTCAAAATACCGACATGAGTTTTTCTGGGGTTTTTTGTCAATGTCGACATAGGTTGACATGGACACTGTCTAAGTGTACTGCGTCCCCTCGCATGGCAAGTGCGCCACGGTGCCTCGCTGCACTCGGCACACTATTATATTCTCCTTCCAGGTCCACTGGGATGGTAAAGTATGAACAAGTCTGTTTTGGGGCAAAAATCCCTTAAAAACACGTCGGAATTTTGACATTTTGGCATTTCAAATATCGGTATTCTGACTATGTCGGCATTTTGAACATATAGGCATAATGAATGTCGGTATTTTGACCGTGTTGGTATTTGAACGTCGGTCAATGGCTGTCGGGATTAGGACCGTCGGTATTGTGTCCGTCGGTAAATCAACTGCTACCTCTATCCTCTATATGAAAGTTAAACATGAACCAATGCATGGTCTTAAATGTACATCTCACACCCAAAGAACATAATATAAATATATTATTGCATATTACAACGGACATTACAATAGACAACAGATGTGAGCTTCAGGCGTGGGGAAACATTAATTGGTCAAGGGACAAATAAAGAAAAGTATTTACAGACAATAATATCTAAATTCAGCGCATTTATGGGCTCATACAGTAAATTGAAGGATCTTTACTAATGTGCAGGAAGTCATGCACAATGCTACAATTTAAACAATATTGGCTACAATATTGGATGATAGTATACATATTTAGTACAGTTTAACACAAGCTAATTGTGACGCTTCCAATCCAGGAGTATCCAATCACGGTCCTCAAGGCACACTGAGGGATAAATTTACTAAGATGCAAGTTCTATTTAAGATGGGATGTTGCCCATAGCAACCAATCAGATTCCAGGTATTGGGGTCTATTCATGAAGCAGTGAAAAGAGTGAAGAAGTGAGCCTGTGGAGAAGTTGCCCATGGCAACCAATCAGCTGCTCCGTACATTTGTATAGTATGCAAATTATAAATGTTACTTCAATGCTGATTGGCTGCCAGGGGCAATTTCTCCACTGGCTCACTTCTCCACACTTTTCACTGCTTCATGAATAGACCCCACAATTTTCTAGAAGGTGCTAGATAAACGAGAGTAGTATTCCCCGAGGCCAGACAAAAACATTACTGGATTTAGTAAAATCTGCCAAAACTGTAGCCAATTAAGGTCAGATTAACCATTTCACCAGCAATATTATGCCGCAGACAAAAATCCAACCATTTCATATTTTCCCAGGCCCAGTTTCTGTTACAACACATAGAGGAAGATACTTACTGCAAAAGAACTGTTTGAAAAAAATTGACTAAAGTATTTATGCTTCTGCCCAACCATGGGCCTTAATTCTGTTGAAACACCCTCTCTGAATGCCCAAGTATAGCCCAATTCCACCCCTTCAATAGCAAGTTGGGTTGTGAATGCAATACATACAGTTCTGCATTGCACCCACTTGTGCATTCTTGGTTCCAGAGCATACTTGCATACCTGACCCTCTCCATGAGGGAGAAAATGCTCTGTTCCTGGACTTTCCTGGTAATGTATGATTGCCATCACCTGTGGTGAGCTAGTTAATTGATAAGAAAGGTGATTCACCACAGGTGATGGCAATCATACATTACCAGGAAAGTCCAGGAACAGAGCATTTTCTCCCTCATGGAGAGGGTCAGGTAGGTAGGCAAGTATGTTCCAGAGAGAAATAAATGTGTTCTGTAAACAGGTTTGCATTCAACACTGCATCCTGCATTATATACTGTTTAAATGTAAGTTTAATTATTTTGCAGACCTGTTTTATAAATGCTGTTTTATGTACTTCATAAAACAATGTAAGATGGCAGGAACACGCCCATAAACCAAATTCATCTGAATATGGTAAATCCTTTTATTAAAACAGCATCAATGGTAAACACAGCTAAGATATTAATGAATGAACTGTTTTGGGAATCTAGCCATCAATCCTGTTGTAGGATATGGTTTGCTTAGAATAAGGAGACTGTTTGGAGTATTTCTTGAAATAAGGAACATGTATTGCAGCTCTTCGAATTGATTGTAAGGAAGCAGATTCTAGACAGCTGCCACTTCCATTGCAATCCGCTCCGTGCTTTGTGATGTCCCACACATGGGAACAAAACACATTTGATTGTGATTAAGGGAAAAAAGGGCAGAATTTAAAATGCAGAAGAGGGAGGTGTGAGAGCAAGGAAAGAGAAGACGAGCATTCTGTCAATTGTAGCTGCCAATGTGGGCTTCAACGGACGATCATAAACAATACAGCGAGCCTTGCAGGAATTAATTCTTATCTGACGCACTAAGGAACAGATCAACTAGTTTAACTCTTCTGTGGAATGCTGATCTAACTCAGAATGATCAGATGTACATGCTGAACTACAGCAGAAGAGAATAAAAAGATAGATTTAGATCACAACTCTCCATTTCCCAGTTAGACATCGTAAGTACAGACGGTGTGGGGTTTGTATGCTCTCCAATATTGTATGGAGTTTGTATGTACTCTAAATACTGTGTGGAATTTGTATGACCTCTCCTTGTTTGTGTAGGCTTTATCTGGGTGCACCGGTTCCCTGCATTCTCCCAAAAATATAGGTTGGTTAACTGGCTTCTGATTGAAATGGACCTTAGTGCGTATATGTGGGGGGTGGGGTTGGGGCAATTTAGTCTGTAATCTCTAATTGGGCAGAAACTGAAGTGAATTACTAAATATTCTCTGTACAGCGCTGCTTAGTATAGTGGCAGAATATATAAATAACAGATACTTACAATAATAGTGAACTTATTGGTATTTACTGTATAATATACCAATAAGAAGAAACGTAAAATGCTTCATAATGTAAAGGACTTATAAGCTAATTATTGTGCCAGTGCTGTATATTAATTTATTGTTATCAGGCGCATGTTTGTTAATCATTAACAGTTATCAGTTATTTATATAGCACACACATATTCCTCAGCGCTTTCAGAGAATAATTGTCCATTCACATTAGTCACTGCCCCAGAGGAGCTTACAATCTATATTCCCTACCACATGTACACGCACACACATTCACACTAGGGTTAATTTTTGTTGGGATCCAATTAACCTACCAGTATATTTTTGGATTGTGGGAGGAAACCGGAGTACCTGAAGGAAACCCACGCATGTACGGGGAGAATATACAAACTCTACACAGTTAGGGCCATGGTGGAAATTGAACCCATGACGTCAGTGCTGTGAGGAACTAATGCTAACCATTACACCATCCGTACCGCCTGTTATCAATTGCTGATGTACATTTTCCCAGTGCTGGATATTAATTTATTGGTATCAGGTGCATGTTTGTTATTAATGGCTGACGTATTAGGAGATAATCGCTGTGTCTCCTCTAAATCTATAAATATATTCCCATCTAGATGAGCGCTCTGGCTGAATACAGCTCAGTTGTGAAGGGTTGTACTGAGCAGCAGATTCTCAAAATACCGATCTTTTTTCAGTTCCAGAATATGCTGTTTAGAAGGTGATTTTAATCGATCATCAAGCCAAACTATGCCCCTCATAGTTTGCATGCGCTGATATTTAGGCTTTGCCAATTGTGACTGTTTAATATGAAAGTGCAATTGTACAATTACCCACTGCCAGAGCAGCCATTTATGAGGCCTGGCAACTGTGTGTGGTGGTGGTGATGTGTGGTCAGTGTCGGACTGGGGCGTGAAGGGCCCACCGGGGAAATGCAGTGGGGCCCATGTTTAGAGGCTTGGAAAACCATTAGTGTATGGTATGGACCCCTTGATAAATATGTATATAGTAAATACTGCTAGCGAATACATGATAATGTACCAGATTAATAACAGCAATGTACTGTAGTGAATACACCATAGTCCTGTGCATATAAGGTAACCTATGTATAGTGTATAACTCAAGTGCTCAGTCTGGAACCTGATCCCTAGAGGAAGGGGTGGGCCCCAGGCAGTGGCCCACCGTTGGTTTCCCCTGTACCCATGTAGCATACTTGCCTACCTGACCCTCTCCATGAGGGAGAAAATGCTCTGTTCCTGGACTTTCCTGGTAATGTATGATTGCCAACACCTGTGTTGAGCTAGTTAATTGATAAGAAAGGTGTTTCACCACAGGTGATGGCAATCATACATTACCAGGAAAGTCCAGGAACAGAGCATTTTCTCCCTCATGGAGAGGGTCAGGTAGGCAAGTATGCCATGTAGGCCAGTCCAATCATGTGTGTGGTCCATCCACCATGGAGGCCTCCTTTTTTTTCAGCTTGCATGGAGGCCCATGTGAGCATACTGGAGCCAAATGTGGGCTTCCAGTTAACATGTGACAATAATCCATACTTGCCTACCTGACCCTCTCCATGATGGAGAAAATGCTCTGTTCCTGGACTTTCCTGGTAATGTATGATTGCCATCACCTGTGGTGAAACACCTTTCTCATCAATTAACTAGTTCATCACAGGTGATGGCAATCATACATTACCAGGAGAGTCCAGGAACAGAGCATTTCCTCCCTCATGGAGAGGGTCAGGTAGGCAAGTATGCAATAATCCCCTTCATTGCCAGATCTTGCTATGGTGCCAGGTGATTGTGAGTTACGCCCCTGCATAGCAACCTGTAAGATATGAACTTTGATTGATGTAGTCAAAATGAGACATCAACAGCAAATGTCGAATATGTTTGGTTGTCGTGGGATTTTGTAAATTTGCATTTTGTTAGTAAATAACAACATATGTCTCAAAGTGCGTGCAGTCATAGTTGTTTAGGACAAAAGAAACATAAAAAGGAAACTTTCATCAAGATACAAAAAATATCTATTTAATACACTGTGTAAAGTGAAATATGAATGAACTTTTAATTATATACATAAAGGAACAAAGACCAAACTTGTCCTTCTGAGGAGCTTGAGAGAAGCACTGTCAGTGACGCATACCTCCCAACATGACACTCTCCAGGAGGGACACAATGCTCTGCTTCTGGACTTTTCTCTTAGTGTATGATTGCCGACACCTGTGTTGAACAGGCTAATGGATAAGAAAGGTGTTTCAGCACAGGTGATGGCAATCATGCAGTAAGAGGGAAGTCCAGGAGCAGAGCATTCTGTCCCTCCTGGAGAGGGTTATGTTGGGAGGTATGAGTGACGTAGCAGTGTTATCAGTGCCGCCATACAGGGTTCAAGGCCAATAGGGTGCACCATCGCTACCCATTATCACCTGTGTTCACTCTGTGGGGTGCCTAGAAGAACACCCCGTAGCATGTAGAGGTCCACTGTGCACCCTTAGAAGATGCTTGGCTCCTAGCTTTCTGCTATCTGTACCCTCTTCCATAACATTCGGATGTCATATGTGCTGAGGGTGGCAGGGATTGGCACTGAGCCCTCTCACTGGTATGGTACTACAAAGAAGCATACCTCCCAACATGACCCTCTCCAGGAGGAACAGAATGCTCTGCTTCTGGACTTCCATCTTAATTTGATTGCCATCACCTGTGGTGAAACGCCTTTCTTATCAAGTAACTAGTTCAACACAGGTGAGGGCAATCCTACATGAGGAGGGAAGGCCAGGAACAGAGCATTTTGTCCCTCCGTGAGAGGCACCTCTGAATAAAATATGAACTATTATATAACACAAGACAGTTGTTTCCCCCGAGCGCGCACTGAGGAGATGGGGCAGACCTTCTACAATTATTCTATAGATTCCGATCATAGTTTAAAAAAAAAAAAAAAGCATTTTTTCTATGTGTTACAAAAACACCTGAGTTTATGAGTCACCATCACAATGCTATCTGCAGTATTTGATTACCTTCAGTGTAACAGATATGTAGGTCTGTGAAGCATAGTGAAGAATTCCCAGGAGAATTCCGTTATCTGCACCTCTCCTGTGATTATAAATAACCTCCTCGGAAAATCTCAGGTGACAGAAACCGGTATTGCAAAATCAGGACAGAGTGTGTATATATACAGTATGTATATATGTGTGTATGTGTGTGTGTGTATATATATATATATATATATATATATACACACACATATATATATAGCCGGACTGGCCATCTGGCACTTCTGGCTCAGCGCAGCTCTCGGCTCTCTGGTTTGTTCCCTGCTGCCGCCACCCATTGCTAAGCAATATGTGGGCGTTCCGCGAGTCCACGCCCCCTGACTCACGACACGCCCCCATCTGCAGTGTCCGCACGCACGTATGTCAGGGCCGGGTGGACTCCCCAGTCCGTCCCTGTCTACACATGTATAAACACAAAACAGGGAGGATGAATAAATCAATTTTATGTATGACAGCTATATGAAGATGTGCGTTTGATAACACAGTCCTCTTCCATCGGTTTGATATGAGCCTTACAACAATAATGGAGGACGCGACTCCTTCCACTCCGACTCATAGGCATGGTTTCCCTGTTGTCTCTAGTGCCCTCCTTATATCATGGCACTGCCCCTGTCACATGCTCTCAATCACAAAATAGGATAAGTAACCTCTTATCCACAAGATTGGTAAGCATTTCTCCTGAAATACTCTGTGTTGCTGTGGATATTCTATGTATCTCACCAGCTAGAGGTTATTCTATAACTGCCCACTTAAAATCTAATATGTAACAAAAAGCTATCAGACAAAATACAAAATAAGTTTAACAGAAAAGAGAACTAAGCATTAGGGTTGTATTTTTTTTTGTAGGACCTAAAGGGACATTTGTGAAGTGCTGAATAAACAGGAAAGTCTTGAGTCTGTTTTTGAAGGATTCTAGAGTGGGTTCCTCTCGTGGCAGTGAATACCATAGAGTCAGAGCGACAAAACTGAAACCTTGACGCCCAGATGAGTCATTCAACTACAGATAGTAGTAAGCAGGTGGGTCAACAAGGAATCAGAAGCTGCTTCAGCTACCTTAGGTCCTGTCTTGTAGGACTTTGAAAGCCAGTAAACCAATATTGGAATAGATTTACCCTCTTACAGGCAGCCAGTGAAGGGAGTAGAGAATGGGTGTTATGTGCAAGCAGTGCAAATCGTTTGCTGGGAAACCCAGGTAGAGGGCATTGCAGCAGTCTAGGCGTGATGACACAAATACAGGTATGAGTGTAGGCAGATTATTTTAGGAAATGTATTGCTTGATTCTGGCTATGTTCCTCAGATGAGAGAATGAGGATTTGATTGTTGCTGATACCTTAATTGTCAAGCCACTATCCAGGACAACGGCAAGATTCCGCACATGATCAGTGATTTGTAAGGTAGGAGTAGGATTAGGGTTAAAATACTTACCGGGATCCGCCAGGAATCGTATGTCAGGATTCTGACCACCGGAATCCCATAGTTCTATACCAGCCTGTATACTTTTAGTGAAATGCAAAGAAGGCCTTTGCACTGGGCACCTATCTCCATAGAGACTCTGTGGAGCTGGTACAGGTTGAGTATCCCTTATCCAAAATGCTTGGGACCAGAAGTATTTTGGATATCGGATTTTTCCGTATTTTGGAATAATTGCATACCATAATGAGATATCATGGTGATGGGACCTAAATCTAAGCACAGAATGCATTTATGTTTCATATACACCTTATACACACAGCCTGAAGGTAATTTAATACAATATTTTAATAACTTTGTGTATTAAACAAAGTTTGTGTACATTGAGCCATCAAAAAACAAAGGTTTTACTATCTCAATCTTGCTCAAAAAATTCCATATTTTGGAATATTCCGTGTTTCGTAATATTTGGATATGGGATACTCAACCTGTATACGTAATGCCACACATGAGACACACAATTGTGGCAGGTGCCAGCAAACAGAGCCCTTTCAGTAGATAAACTACTCTTATCGGTACTACCTTCAGCAGTCATTTATACAGGGCTGTCTTTTGGGGGGCAACCTGCACCATTAAACATGACCATTCCAATGGACTATGAGGGCACCACAATAAACACCATACATATTTCTGAAGTAATCAACAGGAAATAGAAACAGCTCCATTTTCCCAGAGATTTTGCACATGGACAGTAGATTCTGGCACTGTGTCCAACTGTCCATGTGTTCAGCTCATGCACCAGCGAGTTTCCATACCGGGAGACTGGACTCAGCCCCTTCCTGATAGGAAGCATAACACTGGCTTATTGTGTGTAGCTTTAATAGCTGTTACCTTATAATGCATAGGGCTTTAAAAATGGTATGTGTCGTGGAATTCACACAGTTAATGATTTATGTGATAAAGGCTTGTGGGCTGAGATAGTGTTGGATATACTGTACATCTGTTTGGGTGGCCGTGTTCACGGAAATGCAGGCTCTGCAGGTCTGGATAAAGGGCCTACAGTAATTCAGACCTGATCGTAGCAGCAAATTTGTTAGCAGTTGGGCAAAACCATGTGCACTGCAGGGGGGGGTGGGGGTGGGGGGGGGCAGATATAACATGTGCAGAGAGAATTAGATTTGGGTGAGGTGTGTTCAATCTGAAATCTAAATTGCAGTGTTAAAATAAAGCAGCCAGTATTTACCCTGCACAGAAACAATAACTTACCCAAATCTAACTCTCTCTGCACATGTTATATCTGCCCAGTGGCGGAACAACCGCCAGTGCAAGCAGTGACTCATTACATGCTGCTGTGTGCTGCGGGCCACTACCGCCCGCAGCACACAGCCGCCCCGCCGAGGAGAGGAGCGCAGCGATCACAGGGGAGAAGGAGGAAGAGGGAGATGGAGGAGGGAGCCGCAGCAGCGCTGTGTAATTGGTGGAGGCGCTGCTGCTGCTGTCCCTCTCCTTCACCATAGGCTGTCCTCCGCCGCTCTGCGCTGCTGCGGCTCCCTCCTCCCCCTCCTTCCTCCTCCTCCTTCTTCTCTGCTCGGGATCTCTGCCAGAAGAAGCTGCACAGAGGAGCCTGACTGCCAGCGGAGACGGTAAATATAATCTATTTTTCTTTCTTTCTTTCTTTCTTTCTTTCTTTCTTTCTTTCTTTCTTTCTTTCTTTCTTTCTATTCTGTCTGCCGTAATGTGTAAAAAGGGGGACGCTGCCTGCCGTTATGTGTAAAAAGGGGACGCTGCCTGCCGTTATGTGTAAAAAGGGGACGCTGTCTGCCGTTATGTGTAAAAAGGGGACGCTGTCTGCCGTAATGTGTAAAAAGGGGACGCTGTCTGCCGTAATGTGTAAAAAGGGGACGCTGTCTGCCGTAATGTGTAAAAAGGGGACGCTGTCTGCCGTAATGTGTAAAAGGGGCTCTACCTGGTGTAGTGGTGCTACTGTGCGGCGTAATTTGAATAATGGAGACTACTGTGCACCGTTATATGAATTGGTATTATTTTGTGGCCACACCCCTTCCCCAGGAAGCCATAACCCTATATTTTTTGCGCACTGCCCCTGTTTTACATAGAGGGGGGGGGGCTCCGATGCCGTTTCTTGCACACAGCGCTAAAATGTCTAGTTACGGCACTGTTGCTAGGTATCCATTTCTCTGGCCCTGAGCAGGTCCCCCTCACCAGATCCTCTCCAGGGGTGAGGGGGTGGACTTGGATGGGATGAGGGGGCCCGAAGCATTTTGTCGCACCTGGGCCCACCGCTCGCTAGTTCCGCCACTGTATCTGCCACACCTGCAGTGCACATGGTTTTGCCCATCTGCTAACAAATTTGCTGCTACGATCAGGTCTGAAGTAGGACCATAGAGTCTTCTGCACCTAGTACAGGACAGGTGCAATTACTGACTGGTGACGATAAGACATTTGCTGCACACCCAGATTTGGGCACACATCGAGATGCATACACCTTTGCATATAGGCGCATATAATATATATAATATGAACATTTTTTTCCAGCATCTTTTGACCAATGCACTCCCGATTTACTAACCGCACTGTATCAGGCCCTTTTGCCGGCAGGATTGCACCAATACTGTAAAAGGCTTTAAATAGAATCTGCTTACTCATTATCCAGACAAGAATATGGAACTATATTTTAACATAGAAAGGCTGGCACTTATTTATATACATTCATTTCTTCCCTGCTGCCTGCGAGTGCATCTTGCGGCAGGTACTGTACATGCAGACTGCTTATTAACCTAGATCAGACGTGACTTGCTTTCACTGTCTGTCAATTGAGCTGTTCACAATTTAAAGACTTTTCATCCTCACTGCCACCCCCGAGCCCTAGAGCAGCTCCCTGTCATGTGTGTTTGTGTGTGTCGGGGTTTGGGGGGGGGGAGGGAGAGGAAGGGGGGGGGGGGGGGTTAACAGCTGCCTTCCTTGCCTCCTCCTATGCAAATGATGCTGACTGGCACACATTGCATATTGCTTTATCCGCACTGAGCTAGCGTGGGCTCTCGCTATACGTCTATAGATTCCAATCCCCTGTGGAAAGCAGTTCATTACAAAAACATCAAATAGCTGCAGGTCACCTGTGAGATAATGATCCTGAGAAATGTAATCCAATACATTTGGAGAGGGATTCATAAAATAGTTGTGATTTTATCGAGAAATGCTTTAATGCGACGAGTTGCTCAGCTTTTCATGAACTATTCACAGCAATGTACAGTATAGACAGATAATTGTTAATGCATCTCTTATTGTATACTGTACTTGCCGTGTCTCCTGATATTTCCAGGAGACTGATGAAGATCTAAAAAGTAGACAAGTCTATCTTACCATAATTTATAAGGACATGAGCAGTTGCAGACGATTGCACCAAAGTGGGCATCCTGGCGGTACAATGATTAGTCAACTGCCTCTCAGCATTGAGGTCCTTAGTTCATTTCCCATCAAAGCCCTACCTATGTGGAGTTTGCATGTCCTCACCATGCTTACATGGGTCTCCTCCAGGTACTCCAGTTTCCTCCCACAATCCACTGGTGTATCTATAATGGGTGCAGTGTGTGCGGTGCACACGGGTCTCTGGGACCAGGGGGGCCCACATCGCACTCACTGTTTTAATACTCACCCCTCCGGAGTCCTGTGCCGACGTCACCGGCGCTGTAAAAACCCAGTGTAAACGGCGCATTGGACATTTTCACGGGAGTTCTGCGCATGCACAGTAGAGAAATCACTGGGAAAATGGCTGCTGCGCCATTTTCCTGGAGATCAGCTCATGCGCAGGAGAGTCTGAGCCCTCTAGTGCTCAGACTCTACAGCGCTCCCGGCAGAGAGCAGGGGGCCCGAATGGAGGAGGCTGGACATGGGCATCCTCCTCCTTTAAAGCGCCCCTGCAACAATCCAAAAACGTACTGGAGGATTAATTGGCTGCTAGCAAAAATTAACCCTAGTATGTATGTATGTGTGTGTACCTGTGATAAGGAACATAAGGCCTGATTCATGTTTGTAAGTACAGCAAAAAAGCAAGCAAATGGGCGAAACCATGTTACACTGCAGGTGGGGCAGATGTAATAAGTGTAGAGAGAGTTAGATTTGGGTGGGGTGTGTTCAAACTGAAATCTAAATTGCAGTGTAAACATAAAGCTGTGTAACATTTGTGGGCTACATGCAAAAGCAGTCAGTATTTATCCTGGACAGAAACAATATAAATGTATTTGTTCCTCTTACATGGCAATATGGTTTGTTCCAGATACAAAGTTACTTGTTTTTTTTGCTTTACTTACAAACATGAATCAGGCTCGTAGTTATAGACTGTAAGCTCCTCTGGGGAAGAGACAAGTCCGAGTGACTGAAGAATCTCTGTAAACTGCTGCAGCATATGCGTGTGCTATATAAATAACTTGTAATAAAAGACAGGAAGCCAGCTGACTTTTAACATCTGAGTCAGGTAAGTCCTTGACATGAATACTGTATGCTTTCACAATGAGTACTCATGTTATTGCATCAGAGCTCAGTAATTATAAGCATTAAGATTACAATGCAGGTTTTAAACCAAATGACAGTATACATGCATCAGCATTACTTGTGATTTATCTATCGAGATAAGCCTGAAATCACGATCATTTTAGCAATGAAAAATAAGCACAAATTAGTGATCTAAAATGAGTGACGACCTGATTGATCCCCATTACTGACCTACTTGACCATAGTTAGTACATGGGGTTGGTACAGTATATGAATTAGATTGTAGCTCTGATGAGCAGAGCTGATACTACTCTTTGTCTCACGCCTCTATCTCCTTCAAGGTTCCGGTATAAATGGTCGACCATGTTATGGTCGACAGTCATTAGGTCGACCACTATTGGTCGGCATTGACATGGCTGACATGGACACATGGTCGACACATGAAAATGGTCGACACATGAAAGGTCGACACATGAAAAGGTCGACATGCGTTTTTTTAACTTTTTTTGGTGTCGTTTTTTGCGTAATGTGACTGGGAACCCCAATTAGTGCACCGCGTCGCTTCGCTCGCCATGCTTCGGGCATGGTGCCTTCGCTCCGCTACCGCTCCGCTACCGCTTCGCTCGGCACAGATTACCGTTCCAATCGTAGTCCACGTGGATCGTAAAGTATGGAAAAGTTCCCCAAAAGAAAAAAAAGTTAAAAAACTCATGTCGACCTTTTCATGTGTCGACCTTTCATGTGTCGACCATTTTCATGTGTCGACCATGTGTCCATGTTGACCATGTCAATGTCGACCAATAGTGGTCGACCTAATGACTGTCGACCATAACATGGTCGACCATCTGAACGGATACCCTCCTTCAACGGCCTCTTTTATACGGTGCCTAATCTTATGGGGTGTGGATCATAGGGTCGACCACACTTAGATCGACAGTGTCTAGGTCGACCACTATTGCTCGACAGTAAATAGGTTGACACCCAAAATAGGTCGACACAAACATTAGGTCAACATGAACAAGGTCGACATGAGTTTAAAAATAAATTGGTGTTGTTTTCTCTGTACAGTGACAGGAACCCCAACTAGTGCACCGTGTCACCTCGCATGGTGAGCGTTCGGGCAAGGTGCCTCGATCCGCCACCGCTGCGCTCGGCACAGGTTACCATCCCCAGTTGTAGTCGACGTGGATCGTAATGAAAAAGTAAAAAAAAAGAAAAAAAAAAGTGAAAAACTCATGATGACCTTCTGTCATGTCAACCTAGAGACCATGTCGACCTAGAAACCATGTCGACTACCTACTTACGGGTGGTCGAACTAGAGACTGGATACTGTTCTTATGTTGGCATCTTGCCATTTTTTATATGTCTGTGATGTTACGTTATGTCTTGTTTTATTACTTTTTGTATCCCGTCGGGGTGGCGCAATGCAGTAAGCGGGGGGATGCTTTGCAAGAGGGCGCCAGGCTGGAGTGAGGTATCTTCAACGCCCTGTTGGCTATCCACTGGCTGAGACAACACCCCCAGGTCCCCTCCCCTTATCTATGCTCACTGGCCACTAGCGATGGTCATCGGTGTGTTCACTATCGATGGTTGCCATCGATGGTGAAACTGTGAGTGACCATCGATGGTCACCAACTATGCTATGGGTGACCATCGATGGTTTCACTCATCGATGGTCATCCCTGTTATTACAACTAATGATGACCCGCGGGCCAATCACAGCCTGGGGGCGGGGTTTCATAAGTCTCGGGGGCAGAGCTAAGGGGGATATTCCGAGTTGATCGCTCAATAGCAGTTTTTAGCAGCCGTGCAAACGCTATGCCGCCGCCCACTGGGAATGTATTTTAGCTTAGCAGAAGTGCGAACGAAAGGATCGCACAGCGGCTACAAAATAATTTTGTGCAGTTTCAGAGTAGCTTCAGACCTACTCAGCGCTTGCGATGACTGCAGACTGTTGAGTTCCTGTTTTGATGTCACAAACACGCCCTGCGTTCGCCCAGCACGCCTGTGTTTTTCCTGGCAGGCCTGCGTTTTTTCGAACACTCCCTGTAAACGGTCAGTTGACACCCAGAAACGCCCACTTCATGTCAATCACTCTGCGGCCAGCAGTGCGACTGAAAAGCTTCGCTAGACCTTGTGTGAAACTACATCGGCTGTTGTGAAAGTACGTCGCGCGTGCGCATTGCACCGCATACGCATGCGCAGAGTTTACTTTTTTGCATCATTGCTGCGCAGCGAACATTTTCTGCTAGCGATCAACTCGGAAGGACCCCCTAAGCTCTGTATCCCGGCACCTTGCAAAAAAAGTTTTAAAAAAATATTTGCTTATGCTAAGACATCGATGGGGGAAAACCATCTGGTTCTCTCCCATCGATGGCAAAACCATTCGACATAGACCTTAAACCATCAATGATTAGGAATCATCAATGGTCGGTGGCCATCCATACTGGCCTCCCACCTGCTCCAGGAATTGGGGATTCAGGGGGTCCCCTTATGCTTTGACTCCTAAGAATATATAAAGAAATGGGGCTCTGTTCATTTTAAAGGAAGGTGCAAATGTATAGTTTGCAGAGGGGTGCAAATTACCCTAGTACCAGCCCTGTACCCCGTTGTATGCTATATAATTAAATGTTGATAAGAGAATGTCTATAAATATTTGTGATTCGTATTGTGCATAATCTCTCATTCAGACAGACTGCCACTGTAGAGCTTGGTGACAACTTAAAAATAATAATGACTGTATTAAATGTCAGACTACTGTAGGTATTAGAGTAAGTCCCTATAATTAGCTATGGTACTGTACATCTTACAAAGGGAATGAAGAATGAGCTGTGTGGGGTTAGAGGTTTATGAAATTTTACACCTTGCACCCACTATGTAAAAGACCCTGTAGTTCCCATCCATGGACAATGTACATATAGTATGAGCGTCCGTACGATCCCATAAAGCAAGCTTTAGAACGCATTCTTATCACAGTGGCCTCATTTCACCACCTACTTTCTGCTGAACTGGCAATAAAGTTTCTTTTTCCATCCTGGCCTCTGCAGAGCTGCGATGGTTCAGGAGGGACCCGTTTTACAGTTAATTTAAAAAGCCAGAATTAATTACGATGTGGAAATAAAAGTTATAATAAGCTCACTTTATGGCTACGTTCTTTTTTTTTTTTTCTCGTTCCATCTCTATGTGGTTACAAGACAATAGACGATATGAGTCACATTTACCGACGTCCTATTTGCACAGTATATTTGGCATTATCCTTTGTATTAGTAGTCTGAACATAATGTTTATACGGTTTTGCTGGTGTCACGCTTAGATCAATAATTATGATATCAGTATATGTCTTTCGATTTGCAGATTGTGAATTAAAGGGTATTTATTTATCAATGGCATGAAAGACCAAGGGGCAATTGTAATAGGGTCTGAATTTGCTGAAGGTGCGGAATGCCAGATGGTCTCGGACGTTTTTTTTAAAGCGGCAATCCTTTACAAGGCATGGTTTTCTCTTGTAAATGGTTGCCGCTTTAACAAACCTCCAAGATCGGCCGGCAAGCTGCACCTCCGGCAAACTCGGACCCTTTTACATATGCCCCCAGAAATCATCTGTTTTTGCCAGTGATAGGCCTTCTCCCTGATAGTAAGCCAGCTGGCACTGACAATCGCTGAGCATCACTGGCAACAGAAGGATATTAACAATCCCATGTGGCTCTAGACAATCAAGATGATTTCCAACACTCAGTCCTTTGCTACTCCTTAAGCCACAGTGGACAGTCATCATCTGAAACCTAAATAGCTACACCTGTAACAGTGAAGGTACACCCTCTTCACAGGTACTATCCCTGCCCAACCCTGGATTCCTCGTCCTCTCTATCCGCCGCTGAGACGTAAGGGCTATAATGTTGGCATTGTTGTCATGGTTACGCTTAGTTTTGCTAAACAATGGCCACCAAAACTTCAGATTAGTATTATGTAAAACAGTTTTAGAATGGTTAGTTTATAGTGTGGTGGTGGTGGTGGTGGTGGTGGTGCTCCACTTGGGGTTAATGGTGGGAGGGGGCGGTTGTCAGGGGTGCAGACATAGGGAGATACAGGGAAGGGGCTGGGGATAGTTGGAGGCTACCTATCTGCAAGTAATGAACAGAAGTGTGAATATGAGGAAATATGTACGTCCATGACAGTGATGATCTCAGAGATGATGACTTGAGGCTAAGAGCAGCTGGGGAAGGGTGGAAGTGGGGGTAAATGACCTAACAATAGGCAGGTCTGTGGTTAGCAGGACTGGGAGGGATCTATTCTGGACACTGGTGGACACTGTCACTCAATCTCTCTCAGGCTTCCAGCACAGTGGGCATGCTAAGTCCATCAGTACAGGTCAGCAGGAGACAGCTCCCCTGCTCAGGTCAGCTAGCCCTGTATCACAAGTGTGTCTGGAAAGCCCCCTCCAAGGCTGAATACTCATCACCTTACACAACTCCAGGAACACTTGTAACGTCAATATCTCCCCAGAAGTCTACAACCAAAGATCCTAGGCAAAGATCCAGATTAAAGTCTGTTATTTTCCTGAAGTTCATAATTTCCCACAGGGCTGGTGTGACACATAGCCTCAATTAGATGTGGAAACGTCCTGCAAGATATGGAAACTCTTCCTTAAGCAGAAAAAGAGGGTGTTTACTGTGCAATGAGTTTATTCCCGTATTCTGCTCATAAACCCATAGCTCACCTGGGTTCACTTGCTCACCCGCATTGCTATTGCTTTCGTATATGATAAATGATCCGTGCCTGCCAGCTGTAGCTGGATGATCTCAGTCCCTATGCCTTCCTATGCCCTGGGGCTGGATGAGCACCAAGCAGCTGCCCATATCATCACATCATCAGGACCTGGTTGTGACTCTCAACATCGCGTTGAGAGTTGGCAGAGTGATGGAGCCACCTGCCAACTTTGGTACAGGTTGTAGTTCAGTGGGAGGGGAGGAGGGATGGGGAAAGTGCTTACACTCGGGGGAGATGTATCAAATCTTCAAGAGAGATAAGGCAGAGAAGTTGCCTTTAGCAACCAATCAGCTGCTGTCATTTCGTAGACTGTACTAGATAAATGTTATGCCAAACTTCTTCACTTTAACTCCCTCAGAGGTTTGAAACATCTATCTCCCCTCCAATCATGTACCGCGTCCTAACTTCCAGACTGGTTATAGTCCTTGCCTAGCCTGACATCTACCCAGATTCATAAAGGACGCAGTTAGCATGTACCAAGTTGTCCCAGTCTGTTCTGTCATCCCGAGCTGCCAATCACACAGCGAGTATCAATGCTGGATGAGGGGAATACTGACAGTTAGAACAGTGGACTGTTAGCTAGTTCCCATTGGATTGTTTGGGCTTTTGCCAGATTGTGGGAATGTGGTCACAGGGCCTGATTCAGATGTGGGTGGAAGAGCTATGGTTGCTGCTTACATGGAAGCAGCAGCGATAGCAGTAATATGATAATGCAGCAGAAGGCCTCTAGCATGCATTAGTGACCCGAGGTGCGTCCTAGCGGCAGATGCATCAAACAGGCCAGGAAATCTCCATCCTCTGACGAAGATCCTGGCCTTCTCCCTCCCCTGCAATGATGACAACATGCCTCTGTTTTGGGAAACGGAGGCCCTCGCCGCCCCTTCCCACCGGCAAAAACGGCAACAGACCCGTACTGCACATGCGCAGTATGTGTCCGGCGCATGCACAAAGAACCAAAAACCACAGTAACAACAGGCCTGACATCTATCAGCATTGCAGTAAATCCTAAACTCCTCACCTCAAGTGCAATCCTCACAAATTGACAAGATCAATGAAGGACTAGAACTAGAAGTAGGGGAACTGATAACATTGACCACTGCAGTGTAAACCATCTACAGTAACTGGGTTCTAATCCAATTTTCAAATTCATGTAAAAAAAAAAAAAAATAGGGGGGGGGGGCGGAAAAAAAAAAAGGGTAAGTAATAAAAACAAATCCTGTGTCCCTTCACTTTATGCCGGTTGTTATCAAGGAAATGTGGCTTAATGCATTTTTGTTTCTGGCTTAAAATGTTATAAATAGTTCTATTTCTTCACCCACCTTCCTCTAGCTATTATGAGACTCAACAGATAATTTAAGGGTCTCTGATTTTGGATTCCTCTTTTTCCAGGTTTTGGACCCAGTTTATGTAAAGAGAGCAGTGCTGGGAAACGCGGTCATGAAAGACTGTATTGCTTGCAAAAGCTTTCTGTAGAACTTACTTCCTTTAGGGATTTTACAGATGGATGCTTTTCTCTGTGCCTATGCTCATTCGATCTGAGGTCTGTTCATTTGCATCAAAATGCAGCTAGAACACACCGCCTAATAGGGAACAATTGGGGAGATTTACGGGGGGAAAAAAAGATCCACAGTTCAACTGATGTTGCCCATAGCGACCAATCAGATTGTGGCTGTCATTTTTCGCAACCCTGGTTAAAAAGTGAAAACAAAGACGCAATTGGTTGCTATGGGCAACAACACAATTTTTCTATGCACTAGTTTTCATAAACGTCTCCCATTGTTCCCTATGGAGATAAGCTGGTCTATACACAGCAGTTTTTAATGTTGATGTAGAGTGGCTGCATTCTCTCTTTTCATTGATCCATCACTCCGTATTGGCAATGAAAGCTGCTGTGTAAAGACCAGCTTATCTCCATAGGGAACAATGTTCCATTATTTTGAGGTCAGCATTTTGATGCAACTGAGCGCAAATTGACGGAACACAGATGCAAGCAAAGCACCTTATCCACCTAATATTGTGAATGTTAGATTCTATATTTGTGCACACACAGCATATAGACAATTGGTGTGTAATTATTTTGTCACCTGTTCCATTGTGCTACTAGGCCTTAAGGCGTAAAAAAAAGCAAGTACTGTAACTTTGCACCTGGAAAAAATCACGTTGCAAATGCAATGCAAGGGGTGCAAATACATTTATTGCTTTTGCATGAAGGGTAAATAATGGCTGCTTTAACATGTAGCCCACAAATGCTGGACTGCTTTAGTTTTATGCTGCAATGTAGATTTTGGTTTGGACACGCCCATCTCACATCTATATCTCTCTGCACATGTTACATCTTCCCCACCTGTAGTCATGCCTCCCAGTCTTATTTTTGGTATTGGGAAGGGGGGGGGCTGACATTGTGCCTGCTAGACCACGCCCCCTGCTGTGCAGTTTGGGGGCGTAACTGTGTATCACACTGGGGGCGAGCCCAACACTCCGGCAGTTGCTGGGCTGCCCCCAGCCTCTCCCACCACGCATGTGCACCCGGCATCCATTCACCTCTGCTCTGCATAGCAGATCAGTGGTGGTTGAGTGCACCACGCCTAGCCTGCCCCCAAGTCCTCCTCCCCAAGTGGACACTGCAGCCTGCAGGTAGGAAGATCGGACAATGGCTGAAAAGCATGACTGCCCACCCAAAAATCTGGACGGTTGTGGGGTGTGTGTAGTACAACATGGTTTTATCAAGGTGCAAAGTTATTTGCTTTGCTCTTTTTGTTTCAAAAACAAAACTTTATTTGTTTATGGTTTACAACGTCCCCAAGCGTGGCCAGTAGGCCATTCCTATTTTGTGTGACAGAAATTATGACTGTTGGCAGGTATGATCATTTTCATATTAATAATAATAAATAATGACGCCCCATTTGCTCTGAGAACACGCTAAAATCACAAGTAAATCTAGCCAAACCTTAAAGTAATTTGACATAAAGGGGTAAATTTACTAAAGCTTTTAAACCAGGGAAATCGTGATAATGCCTATAGCAACCAATCAGTTGCTGTCTATCATTTTGTAAAAGGCAATAAAGAAATGATAGACAGCGTCTGATTGGTTGCTATGGACAACGTCACCAATTCTCGATTTTAGAAGCTTTGGTTAATTTACCCCGAAATATGTTACTTTCAGTCCTTTAGGGAAGCAAGTTTCTCTGCACATCTAATTAAGGGGTACATGAACTAAGCAGTGATAAAAGTGGAGAAATGAGCCAGTGGAGAAGTTGCCCATGGCAACCAATCAGCATTGACGTAACATTTATAAGTTGCATACTATGAAAGTATACAGAGCAGCTGATTGGTTGCCATGGGCAGCTTCTCCACTGGCTCACTTCTCCACTTTTATTACTGCTTAGTACATGTCCCCCATAGTATTGGTGCTGGACTCTATTGAGAAAGTCAGTTGTGCAAAACCAAACAGGATTCACCATATGGATATTGGACAGAAAATCTAACTTTTGGGTTTTAAAGTTATATCTACATTAAAAATATGCTTATTTCAACTACAGTAGATATTTATTTCCAATATGCAAAGCTCTTCAGAAATATCATATAAAGGGATAGATCAGTATTTCCCAAATCCGGTTCTCGTGCACCCTAACCAGTTCAATTCTGGATATGTGTCTGGGGAAACAGGTAGTATAATTATAACCCTTTCAGACCACCAGCAATAACCCGGGTTATATCACTTGAATGCGTAGCAACCCGGGTTGCGACGTAGTCTGAAAGGGGCCAGTTGAAATAAACCAGGTTGAGTGACCTGGAATTGCAACTCAAATAGCGAGCAGGGTTGAACACGATTTCATCCCGGCTCTCGCTGCAGTGTGACAGAAAAGCAGGGTCTATGTGACCTGTCACCCGCTCACTGAATAGAAAGAGGCGGCGCTTGGAGAACAGTATTTTGTGCCACTGTGATATGCACAAGTCCAGATTGAGGTATGTGGGGGCCCCAGGGCAACTCATTCATGGGGGCCCATACCAATAATATTGTCAATAAAACGTGCTGGCAATGTTATTATAAAGTATACTATGTAAATGCTCCCAGCACCACAAATGTGTTAAATACACTGTAGCAGCTCCAGTTCACATTATGCTACACCGCATTATGCTACATTCAGATTGTGCCACTGTGCCCCCCATGCTGTAGCGATGTGTGGGGGCCCTTTATGGCGACTACACCAGCTGCCCTGATATTAATCTGGCTCTGGTGATACATACTACAGCCACTTACTCATTGATGATAAATAGAACCTTAAGGGGCAGATTTAACAACAAGTGATATTCTTGTTATCACTTATTACAATGCTCCTAACTGTAACATGTTTGAAAAATGACAGTCAGGAGCTGATTGGCTGGAGCAACATTTATCATTCCTAACGAATCATAACAAGAATATCACTTGTTGTTAAATCTGCCCCTTAGTCGCCAGCTGATTAAACAAATCAAGAAAATGTGAGAGGTTTGATACGTAAGGACTGGATTTGGGGAAAACCGTGCTGGATGAACATGCACGAGACAACATTATTAATTATGCCATTTTGTACATAGCTCCCTAAGGGTATCCGTTCACATGGTCGACCATGTTATGGTCGACAGTCATTAGGTCGATCACTATTGGTCGACATTGACATGGTCGACATGGACACATGGTCGACACATGAAAATGTTCGACACATGAAAGGTCGACACATGAAAAGGTCGACATGAGTTTTTTAACTTTTTTTCTTTTGGGGCACTTTTCCATACTTTACGATCCACGTGGACTACGATTGGAACGGTAATCTGTGCCGAGCGAAGCGGTAGCGGAGCGAAGGCACCATGCCCGAAGCATGGCGAGCGAAGCGAGCCATGCGAGGGGACGTGGTGCACTAATTGGGGTTCCCAGTCACTTTACGCAAAAAATGACACAAAAAAAAGTAAAAAAACTCATGTCGACCTTTTCATGTGTCGACCTTTAATGTGTTGACCATGTTCATGTGTCGACCATGTGTCCATGTCGACCATGTCAATGTCGACCAATAGTGGTCGACCTAATGACTGTCGACCATAACATGGTCGACCATTCATACCGGAACTCTCCCTAAGGGGGACATTTACTAAGCAGTGATAAGAGCGGAGAAATGAACCTGTGGAGAAGCTGCACCATCAACCAATCAGCAGCTCTGTATCATTTTATAGTGTGCAAATTATAGATGTTACTTCAGTGCTGATTGGTTGCCATGGGCAACTTCTCCACATGCTCACTTCTCTGCTCTTATCACTGCTTAGTAAATGTCCCCCTTAATTTGAAATTGATGTACACCACCACCACATTTTTTAAGTAAACCTATGTCTCGTATTTTCCTGCTCTAGATATACAGCTGAAATATTATTGAACAAACTGTATACATGTACCTGTGATTTTATCCCGCACCAGCTTGCAGGACTCTATCTCCCCAATGCTGCCAAACAGACTCCTGAACTCTTCCTGCGTCATGTTTTGCGGCAAATAATTAACTATGAGGTTAGTTTTGCTGTCATCTGTGGCTGCCCCTGTCTGCATCGGGGAAGGGCAGTTTCTACTGTTACTGGATGGTCCATTGCTCGTATTGGAAGTTGGGCCATTCGACACCTGAGGTTCCATGGTGCTAATTATCTGCAAAGCAAAATACAAAAGGATAAGTATTAAACAGAAAATAAAAATAGCCTGAGACAATGCATTTGGGAGACAAGACTCAGCAAATAACATGATAAGATATGACAGACTTATTCAATTTCATATTCATGGTAAAACATCCATAACAATACACACTTAAAGGGCCGCTGAAGTTTACATAAATATGAAGCATGAACGTGTAATACATAATATATTGTTTAGTGTCACTCTGAGTATTTACTGTGCTCAATTGCAGACAACTAAAGCCGTATTGACATCTTTAGGACTATGGGCATATTTATCATAATTTGCCATTTTAATGCGGATGTGAAAAATATTTTTTGTGCAAATCTGCAACATGAAAATGTATATGTTTACTTGAATTTACTATTGTTCTCTTGCTAGGATAAGAAACAATCCTTCGCAATATAGTAGCCCATGGGCTACTATAGGATAACGTCATCTGAAGATGGCGTTATTCTATCTGGGCCAAGCTCCGGAATAGTTTGGTAAATCCGTCAGCACAGCAGCCTCCATATTTGCGCACGACATTGTACAGACCACAGCAGATATTATATTTTCTGCTATCCTTCCATGGTACATCTAGGGGATCCTTAATATTTGTGGGCAGCCCCCTCACCAAATCAGCAAATATTTAATGATAAATAGGTTCCTATATCTCAACAGCAAAATGGCTGCTTCCACTTTGTGTAACCATAGAAACTACTTTAACAACTGTCTACTAGAGATTCACTTTTCCAAATTAATTCATAGTACGCACATGAGCCCCTTTCTAATGATTGAGTCAACACAGTTGTTTACTCATTTGCATATAGTGCTAATTAAGCCAAACAAAAGGAGCAAAGCCTGTTGGAACGG
This sequence comes from Pseudophryne corroboree, assembly GCF_028390025.1. NCBI lineage: Eukaryota > Metazoa > Chordata > Amphibia > Anura > Myobatrachidae > Pseudophryne > Pseudophryne corroboree. The sequence goes on from NC_086452.1 coordinate 80,604,472, forward strand.
GGGGTGTGGTCTCGTCCGAATCCTTTGGAGGTATGCATTGGCTTTGCCCATGGAAAGTAATTAGTGCATAAACTTTACACTGTTGATACTTTACCGGTATTTGTAATGTAGGGGCCAATTCAGAGGTACATGCCAGTCGGCCACAATTAGATTAGCATTACACGCACGGAACAAAATGCATATGTTCATCTGTACAGTATGCAGAGGTTTATGCAACTATCTGCCTGCCTTGTCCTGACCCATATGCTGGTTTCATAGTCGTCATCAGTATTAGGGTGCACTTGCACCAGTACTACCCTTGGTGCAAGGGATCTGTCTGAAAACAGATGAATCGCCATGTATGCACAACTGGGCTTTGGTCAGAATTCCGTCTACACATACCCCAATGCACTGTCACAAATCTTATGTGCAAGCGCTATGTTACCACTCATTAACATCCATGTAGCCCAACTGGAAAAGCAAAAGGGACACATACAACTTGGAGTTGTGGAGATGCCTGTATTTGCGCATGCTCAGCTACAGCTACGAGATCAGTTCACATAATGGACCCTCGCGCAAACCTGCATCAGCCTAGTGTCGGACTAGGGCATTAAGGGCCCACCAGGGAAATGCAGTGGTAGGGGCCCATGCTTAGAGCCTTGGCTAACTATTAGCGAGTGCATGATCTGGACCCTTGATAAATAGATATAGTAAATACTGTTAATTCATGCATGATTAGGTACCAGATTAATAACAGCAATGCCCTGTGTTAAATACACCATAGTCCTGTGCATTATACTGTCACATAAGTATAATGAATCTGATCCATAGAGGAAGGAGTGGGCCCACAGGGGTGTGGTTCGTTTTATCGACAGTATCTAGGTCGACAATGTTTAGGTCGACCACTATAGGTCGACAGTCACTAGGTCAACATGGATGGAAGGTCGACAGGGTTTCTAGGTCGACATGTGCTAGGTCGACAGGTCTAAAGGTCGACATGAGGTTTTTTTTGTGTCGTTTTCTTCGTAAAGTGACCGGGATCCCAAATTAGAGCACCGCGTCCCCTCGCATGGCTCGCTACGCTCGCCATGCTTCGGGCATGGCGCCTTCGCTTCGCTCGGCACACTTTACCGTTCCAATCGTAGTCCACATGGATCGTTAAGTATGAAACCCCCCCCCCCCAAAAAAAGTGAAATCCTCATGTCGACCTTTAGACCTGTCGACCTAGCACATGTCGACCTAGAAACCCTGTCGACCTTCCATCCATGTCGACCTAGTGACTGTCGACCTATAGTGGTCGACCTAAACATTGTCGACCTAGACACTGTCGATCTTCAGACCGGATCCCGGCCCACAGGCAGTAGGGCCCACCGTGTGCCCCTGTGGGCCAGTCCAGCCCTGTATCAGCCCCATAATATACGTATCTGGAAAATTCTGATGTGGTAGGACCTTGATCCTTGATATTGATCCATAACCGCTCCTTTTAATTCTTCCTATTGTTATATAATATAAATTCAAAGGCCCCTATTTACCACAATTCACAATTTACATGCAACTGTGAGATATACATGCAATTGAGATATATTCACGGCTATTTGCATTGTGATATTGAAAAATATTGCATGCATTTATCAGCGATAGAAATCTGCCCAGCAAATGGCTGGTTGTTAAGTGATATCAACTTTCTGCTGGGTTTGGACCTGGCGCGTGTACTGTCCACATATTGCCATCGGCCCGTTCACGTGTCAGTGGGGGGCAGACGGAGGGGGATCTGGAGGATGCCTCTCTGAAAAAAAATATGTGATAGAGAATACCATAGGCTACTATAAGCTAATGCCATCGTAAGAACGGCTGTTTTTGCTGGATTTCCAACATTATAACTAGAGATGAGCGGGTTCGGTTTCTCTGAATCCGAACCCGCACGAACTTCATGTTTTTTTCACGGGTCCGAGCAGACTCGGATCCTCCCGCCTTGCTCGGTTAACCCGAGCGCGCCCGAACGTCATCATGACGCTGTCGGATTCTCGCGAGACTCGGATTCTATATAAGGAGCCGCGCGTCGCCGCCATTTTCACACGTGCATTGAGATTGATAGGGAGAGGACGTGGCTGGCGTCCTCTCCATTTAGATTAGGGTTGAGAGAGAGAGAGAGAGAGAGAGATTGACCTGAGGCTGTGATACTGTAGAAGAGAGTGCAGAGTTTAGTGACTGACGACCACAGTGACCACCAGACAGTGCAGTTGTTTGTTTTATTTAATATATCCGTTCTCTGCCTGAAAAAAACGATACACACAGTGACTCAGTCACATACCATATCTGTGTGCACTGCTCAGCCCAGTGTGCTGCATCAATGTATATATATATCTGACTGTGCTCAGCTCACACAGCTTATAATTGTGGGGGAGACTGGGGAGCACTGCAGTGCCAGTTATAGGTTATAGCAGGAGCCAGGAGTACATAATATTATATTAAAATTAAACAGTGCACACTTTTGCTGCAGGAGTGCCACTGCCAGTGTGACTAGTGACCAGTGACCTGACCACCAGTATATATAATATTAGTAGTATACTATCTCTTTATCAACCAGTCTATATTAGCAGCAGACACAGTACAGTGCGGTAGTTCACGGCTGTGGCTACCTCTGTGTCGGCACTCGGCAGCCCGTCCATAATTGTATATACCACCTAACCGTGGTTTTTTTTTCTTTCTTTATAGTCATACTAGTTACGAGTATACTATCTCTTTATCAACCAGTCTATATTAGCAGCAGACACAGTACAGTGCGGTAGTTCACGGCTGTGGCTACCTCTGTGTCGGCACTCGGCAGCCCGTCCATAATTGTATATACCACCTAACCGTGGTTTTTTTTTCTTTCTTTATACATACATACTAGTTACGAGTATACCATCTCTTTATCAACCAGTCTATATTAGCAGCAGACACAGTACAGTGTGGTAGTTCACGGCTGTGGCTACCTCTGTGTCGGCACTCGGCAGCCCGTCCATAATTGTATATACCACCTAACCGTGGTTTTTTTTTCTTTCTTTATACATACATACTAGTTACGAGTATACTATCTCTTTATCAACCAGTCTATATATTAGCAGCAGACACAGTACAGTGCGGTAGTTCACGGCTGTGGCTACCTCTGTGTCGGCACTCGGCAGCCCGTCCATAATTGTATATACCACCTAACCGTGGTTTTTTTTTCTTTCTTTATACATACATACTAGTTACGAGTATACTATCTCTTTATCAACCAGTCTATATTAGCAGCAGACACAGTACAGTGCGGTAGTTCACGGCTGTGGCTACCTCTGTGTCGGCACTCGGCAGCCCGTCCATAATTGTATATACCACCTAACCGTGGTTTTTTTTTTCTTTCTTTATACATACATACTAGTTACGAGTATACTATCTCTTTATCAACCAGTCTATATATTAGCAGCAGACACAGTACAGTGCGGTAGTTCACGGCTGTGGCTACCTTTGTGTCGGCACTCGGCAGCCCGTCCATAATTGTATATACCACCTAACCGTGGTTTTTTTTTCTTTCTTTATACATACATACTAGTTACGAGTATACTATCTCTTTATCAACCAGTCTATATTAGCAGCAGACACAGTACAGTGCGGTAGTTCACGGCTGTGGCTACCTCTGTGTCGGCACTCGGCAGCCCGTCCATAATTGTATATACCACCAAACCGTGGTTTTTTTTTCTTTCTTTATACATACATACTAGTTACGAGTATACTATCTCTTTATCAACCAGTCTATATATTAGCAGCAGACACAGTACAGTGCGGTAGTTCACGGCTGTGGCTACCTCTGTGTCGGCACTCGGCAGCCCGTCCATAATTGTATATACCACCTAACCGTGGTTTTTTTTTCTTTCTTTATACATACATACTAGTTACGAGTATACTATCTCTTTATCAACCAGTCTATATTAGCAGCAGACACAGTACAGTGCGGTAGTTCACGGCTGTGGCTACCTCTGTGTCGGCACTCGGCAGCCCGTCCATAGTTCTATATACCACCTAACCGTGGTTTTTTTTTCTTTCTTTATACATACATACTAGTTACGAGTATACTATCTCTTTATCAACCAGTCTATATATTAGCAGCAGACACAGTACAGTGCGGTAGTTCACGGCTGTGGCTACCTCTGTGTCGGCACTCGGCAGCCCGTCCATAATTGTATATACCACCTAACCGTGGTTTTTTTTTCTTTCTTTATACATACATACTAGTTACGAGTATACTATCTCTTTATCAACCAGTCTATATTAGCAGCAGACACAGTACAGTGCGGTAGTTCACGGCTGTGGCTACCTCTGTGTCGGCACTCGGCAGCCCGTCCATAATTGTATATACCACCTAACCGTGGTTTTTCTTTCTTTCTTTATACATACATACTAGTTACGAGTATACTATCTCTTTATCAACCAGTCTATATATTAGCAGCAGACACAGTACAGTGCGGTAGTTCACGGCTGTGGCTACCTCTGTGTCGGCACTCGGCAGCCCGTCCATAATTGTATATACCACCTAACCGTGGTTTTTTTTTCTTTCTTTATACATACATACTAGTTACGAGTATACTATCTCTTTATCAACCAGTCTATATATTAGCAGCAGACACAGTACAGTGCGGTAGTTCACGGCTGTGGCTACCTCTGTGTCGGCACTCGGCAGCCCGTCCATAATTGTATATACCACCTAACCGTGTTTTTTTTTTCTTTCTTTATACATACATACTAGTTACGAGTATACTATCTCTTTATCAACCAGTCTATATTAGCAGCAGACACAGTACAGTGCGGTAGTTCACGGCTGTGGCTACCTCTGTGTCGGCACTCGGCAGCCCGTCCATAATTGTATATACCACCTAACCGTGGTTTTTTTTTCTTTCTTTATACATACATACTAGTTACGAGTATACTATCTCTTTATCAACCAGTCTATATATTAGCAGCAGACACAGTACAGTGCGGTAGTTCACGGCTGTGGCTACCTCTGTGTCGGCACTCGGCAGCCCGTCCATAATTGTATATACCACCTAACCGTGGTTTTTCTTTCTTTCTTTATACATACATACTAGTTACGAGTATACTATCTCTTTATCAACCAGTCTATATTAGCAGCAGACACAGTACAGTACGGTAGTTCACGGCTGTGGCTACCTCTGTGTCTGCACTCGGCAGGCAGTCCATAATTGTATACTAGTATCCATCTCCATTGTTTACCTGAGGTGCCTTTTAGTTGTGCCTATTAAAATATGGAGAACAAAAATGTTGAGGTTCCAAAATTAGGGAAAGATCAAGATCCACTTCCACCTCGTGCTGAAGCTGCTGCCACTAGTCATGGCCGAGACGATGAAATGCCAGCAACGTCGTCTGCCAAGGCCGATGCCCAATGTCATAGTACAGAGCATGTCAAATCCAAAACACCAAATATCAGAAAAAAAAGGACTCCAAAACCTAAAATAAAATTGTCGGAGGAGAAGCGTAAACTTGCCAATATGCCATTTACGACACGGAGTGGCAAGGAACGGCTGAGGCCCTGGCCTATGTTCATGGCTAGTGGTTCAGCTTCACATGAGGATGGAAGCACTCAGCCTCTCGCTAGAAAAATGAAAAGACTCAAGCTGGCAAAAGCAGCACAGCAAAGAACTGTGCATTCTTCGAAATCCCAAATCCACAAGGAGAGTCCAATTGTGTCGGTTGCGATGCCTGACCTTCCCAACACTGGACGTGAAGAGCATGCGCCTTCCACCATTTGCACGCCCCCTGCAAGTGCTGGAAGGAGCACCCGCAGTCCAGTTCCTGATAGTCAGATTGAAGATGTCAGTGTTGAAGTACACCAGGATGAGGAGGATATGGGTGTTGCTGGCGCTGGGGAGGAAATTGACCAGGAGGATTCTGATGGTGAGGTGGTTTGTTTAAGTCAGGCACCCGGGGAGACACCTTTTGTCCGTGGGAGGAATATGGCCGTTGACATGCCAGGTGAAAATACCAAAAAAATCAGCTCTTCGGTGTGGAGGTATTTCACCAGAAATGCGGACAACAGGTGTCAAGCCGTGTGTTCCCTTTGTCAAGCTGTAATAAGTAGGGGTAAGGACGTTAACCACCTCGGAACATCCTCCCTTATACGTCACCTGCAGCGCATTCATAATAAGTCAGTGACAAGTTCAAAAACTTTGGGTGACAGCGGAAGCAGTCCACTGACCAGTAAATCCCTTCCTCTTGTAACCAAGCTCACGCAAACCACCCCACCAACTCCCTCAGTGTCAATTTCCTCCTTCCCCAGGAATGCCAATAGTCCTGCAGGCCATGTCACTGGCAATTCTGACGAGTCCTCTCCTGCCTGGGATTCCTCCGATGCATCCTTGCGTGTAACGCCTACTGCTGCTGGCGCTGCTGTTGTTGCCGCTGGGAGTCGATGGTCATCCCAGAGGGGAAGTCGTAAGCCCACTTGTACTACTTCCAGTAAGCAATTGACTGTTCAACAGTCCTTTGCGAGGAAGATGAAATATCACAGCAGTCATCCTACTGCAAAGCGGATAACTGAGGCCTTGACAACTATGTTGGTGTTAGACGTGCGTCCGGTATCCGCCGTTAGTTCACAGGGAACTAGACAATTTATTGAGGCAGTGTGCCCCCGTTACCAAATACCATCTAGGTTCCACTTCTCTAGGCAGGCGATACCGAGAATGTACACGGACGTCAGAAAAAGACTCACCAGTGTCCTAAAAAATGCAGTTGTACCCAATGTCCACTTAACCACGGACATGTGGACAAGTGGAGCAGGGCAGGGTCAGGACTATATGACTGTGACAGCCCACTGGGTAGATGTATGGACTCCCACCGCAAGAACAGCAGCGGCGGCACCAGTAGCAGCATCTCGCAAACGCCAACTCTTTCCTAGGCAGGCTACGCTTTGTATCACCGCTTTCCAGAATACGCACACAGCTGAAAACCTCTTACGGCAACTGAGGAAGATCATCGCGGAATGGCTTACCCCAATTGGACTCTCCTGTGGATTTGTGGCATCGGACAACGCCAGCAATATTGTGTGTGCATTAAATATGGGCAAATTCCAGCACGTCCCATGTTTTGCACATACCTTGAATTTGGTGGTGCAGAATTTTTTAAAAAACGACAGGGGCGTGCAAGAGATGCTGTCGGTGGCCAGAAGAATTGCGGGACACTTTCGGCGTACAGGCACCACGTACAGAAGACTGGAGCACCACCAAAAACTACTGAACCTGCCCTGCCATCATCTGAAGCAAGAAGTGGTAACGAGGTGGAATTCAACCCTCTATATGCTTCAGAGGTTGGAGGAGCAGCAAAAGGCCATTCAAGCCTATACAATTGAGCACGATATAGTAGGTGGAATGCACCTGTCTCAAGCGCAGTGGAGAATGATTTCAACGTTGTGCAAGGTTCTGATGCCCTTTGAACTTGCCACACGTGAAGTCAGTTCAGACACTGCCAGCCTGAGTCAGGTCATTCCCCTCATCAGGCTTTTGCAGAAGAAGCTGGAGACATTGAAGGAGGAGCTAACACGGAGCGATTCCGCTAGGCATGTGGGACTTGTGGATGGAGCCCTTAATTCGCTTAACAAGGATTCACGGGTGGTCAATCTGTTGAAATCAGAGCACTACATTTTGGCCACCGTGCTCGATCCTAGATTTAAAGCCTACCTTGGATCTCTCTTTCCGGCAGACACAAGTCTGCTGGGGTTGAAAGACCTGCTGGTGACAAAATTGTCAAGTCAAGCGGAACGCGACCTGTCAACATCTCCTCCTTCACATTCTCCCGCAACTGGGGGTGCGAGGAAAAGGCTCAGAATTCCGAGCCCACCCGCTGGCGGTGATGCAGGGCAGTCTGGAGCGACTGCTGATGCTGACATCTGGTCCGGACTGAAGGACCTGACAACGATTACGGACATGTCGTCTACTGTCACTGCATATGATTCTCTCAACATTGATAGAATGGTGGAGGATTATATGAGTGACCGCATCCAAGTAGGCACGTCACACAGTCCGTACTTATACTGGCAGGAAAAAGAGGCAATTTGGAGGCCCTTGCACAAACTGGCTTTATTCTACCTAAGTTGCCCTCCCACAAGTGTGTACTCCGAAAGAGTGTTTAGTGCCGCCGCTCACCTTGTCAGCAATCGGCGTACGAGGTTACATCCAGAAAATGTGGAGAAGATGATGTTCATTAAAATGAATTATAATCAATTCCTCCGCGGAGACATTGACCAGCAGCAATTGCCTCCACAAAGTACACAGGGAGCTGAGATGGTGGATTCAAGTGGGGACGAATTGATAATCTGTGAGGAGGGGGATGTACACGGTGATATATCGGAGGGTGATGATGAGGTGGACATCTTGCCTCTGTAGAGCCAGTTTGTGCAAGGAGAGATTAATTGCTTCTTTTTTGGGGGGGTCCAAACCAACCCGTCATATCAGTCACAGTCGTGTGGCAGACCCTGTCACTGAAATGATGGGTTGGTTAAAGTGTGCATGTCCTGTTTTGTTTATACAACATAAGGGTGGGTGGGAGGGCCCAAGGACAATTCCATCTTGCACCTCTTTTTCTTTTCTTTTTCTTTGCATCATGTGCTGATTGGGGAGGGTTTTTTGGAAGGGACATCCTGCGTGACACTGCAGTGCCACTCCTAAATGGGCCCGGTGTTTGTGTCGGCCACTAGGGTCGCTAATCTTACTCACACAGTCAGCTACCTCATTGCGCCTCTTTTTTTCTTTGCGTCATGTGCTGTTTGGGGAGGGTTTTTTGGAAGGGACATCCTGCGTGACACTGCAGTGCCACTCCTAGATGGGCCCGGTGTTTGTGTCGGCCACTAGGGTCGCTAATCTTACTCACACAGCTACCTCATTGCGCCTCTTTTTTTCTTTGCGTCATGTGCTGTTTGGGGAGGGTTTTTTGGAAGGGCCATCCTGCGTGACACTGCAGTGCCACTCCTAGATGGGCCCGGTGTTTGTGTCGGCCACTAGGGTCGCTAATCTTACTCACACAGCTACCTCATTGCGCCTCTTTTTTTCTTTGCGTCATGTGCTGTTTGGGGAGGGTTTTTTGGAAGGGACATCCTGCGTGACACTGCAGTGCCACTCCTAGATGGGCCCGGTGTTTGTGTCGGCCACTAGGGTCGCTTATCTTACTCACACAGCGACCTCGGTGCAAATTTTAGGACTAAAAATAATATTGTGAGGTGTGAGGTATTCAGAATAGACTGAAAATGAGTGTAAATTATGGTTTTTGAGGTTAATAATACTTTGGGATCAAAATGACCCCCAAATTCTATGATTTAAGCTGTTTTTTAGTGTTTTTTGAAAAAAACACCCGAATCCAAAACACACCCGAATCCGACAAAAAAAATTCGGTGAGGTTTTGCCAAAACGCGTTCGAACCCAAAACACGGCCGCGGAACCGAACCCAAAACCAAAACACAAAACCCGAAAAATTTCAGGCGCTCATCTCTAATTATAACTTAATAATATGTAACAACGGCATGCGTTCTGTAAATTCTTTCCCTCCCCGCAAATTCCTTCCCTCCCCTTCCTCTTAGCGAGGCCTGGACAGAAGAACAAGCTACAGAACGGCAAACTAGACACAAATACAAATACTAGGCTACAAGTACCAAGATATATATTTTTAGTTTAGATGTCCTTGGCAATCTGTGATATAAAGAAATGGGTAGAACCGAATACACAAACCTTGAAGAGTGCAATTGAAAATACCATTTCTAGTTATCTTGTAGCCTTTTGGAATTAAGCCAGAAGAACAGTAATAAGGTAAAATTATGTAAGAAGCAGCATGGGGTTGATTAAATGGTGAAAGACAGAGGGCAACAAATGACCTGCCTGTTCATCCTTGTTTGCAAGCAGCATTTGAGTGACATTTGCTTTATTTAACGTGATAAAGGGCCATGTTTATTTCAACTGCCACGCTGATGTGTTTTTAATACAGTTTTAGGGCTTTAAAGCAAGTAATTAGCCTACTGACAAGCAACACTACAGCATTATTTTAATCCAATTAAAAAAAATAATAATACAGCAAATGCATTTTAATTGTCATTTTATTAGATGCTCAACGGTAATTTTGGAGCATTCTTACATAATGAAGGGTAAATTCATAGACAAAAAAAACAGAAGAGCTGAAAACTATAACAAGCAATGAGATACTTGCTTTCACTGTCTAATTCACTACACTGATGAAAGCGTGTTGCTGATTGGTTGCTTTCAGCTTGGGCATTTTTTGCAGCAATGTTTGCTTATACCCCCATAGAGTGATCGGTTTCACCATAAGTACATACTGTTCAGCACACACAGCATTAAAAAGCTCTTATAGCAATAGGAGGCATCAATTGGAAATCATTTATACCCCTTTCACATCGCACAAATAACCCGGTATCGACACGGCATATTGCCGTGTCGAAACTGGTTAGTGTGCGATGTGAAAGCACTTTGGCCGAGTTAGTGGGTCGCCTGACCCGGTACTTCAACCCGGTAAAAAAGAAGGGTTATTTATTACCGGGTTGAATACCGGGTCAGGCGCAGTGTGAATGGGAGCCGTTTCGATGCGACATGGCTCCCATTCACAGCATAGGGAGAGTCGGCGCAGGAGATGAGCTTATGTCCCAGTGCCGCCTCCACCCCCGCCCCTGCTGCTGCCGCACCCCCCGGCTGCTATGGCAACCGACCCAGTATATTGCCGGGTCGGAAAGCCACCAAAGCAGAGCAAATGCCGGATCCCACCCGGTAAGGACACATTTCTCTTACCGGGTGGGATCCGGCATTTGCGATCTGAAAGCGGTATTAGTGATGACAATGTATCGATATTTCTGCTGAAGCGGATCATTTTAGAGGAAGATCGTATTTTAGATGGGAATTGTAAAAGTTTAATATAATGAAATGAATGTTTGCACTGTGCATCTTCTTAGATTTCTCTGGGGTCTATTCATGAAGCAGTGAAACGTGTGGAGAAGTGAGCCAGTGGAGAAGTTGCCCATGGCAACCAATTAGCATTGAAGTAACATTTGTAATTTACATACTATACAATTGTATGGAGCAGCTGATTGGTTGCCATGGGCAACTTCTCCACAGGCTCACATCTCCACTCTTTGTGAATAGACCCCTCTTTACAAATGTGGGTGTACTTTTACTCAGTGGAGGCGTCTCCTGTGTGCAGAGTAAGGGTCGCACATTCATTTGTGCTGGGTGGACCATTTAGACTCACCAGTGGAAAACCAAGGTGCTATGCGCTGTGCTTCATGAATGAGGTCCAGAGTATTCACAATTGAAGCTGTGTTTCCAGTTCTATGTAGCTGGAAAGAGTGGGGTAAATTTACTAAGGTGGGAGTCTTTTTAGAACTGGTGATGTTGCTCATAGCAACCAATTAGATTCTACTTAACATTTATCTAGCTGTTTCTGGAATAAACAGATAGAATCTGATCGGTTGCTATGGCAAAACATAACCAGTTCTAAAAAAAACTCCCACCTTAGTAAATTTATCCCTGTGTTTCCAAATGAGTGCTGTTATAATGAATATTTTTGCATGCATTACCCAAGTTGGGGCACTGGGACAGAGTTTCTCCCAGCGAAGGGCTAAAAACAAAGCTCTTAGCTACTGCTATCACTTTGCGTTCATGCTCAGGCTTGGCTAGCATATAGCGCTCCACGGACATCGCCATGGGGGATGTTGTTGTGGTCTGAAACAGAGGAACAGCAGCAGATATCGGCTGAGGAACCCCCTTCCTACATCCTAGGTATACTTCATTATTGCTGGTATTTGCAAGGGTATTGCTTGCAAAATTAGGCCCAAATTTACCAAGCCTTGGGAAGAGATAAATTGCACGGTGATAAAGTACCAGCCAATCAGCTCCTAACTGTCATTTTTCAAACACAGCCTGTAACATGCCAGTTAGGAGCTGATTGGATGGTCCTTTATCACTGTGCAATTTATCACTGTACAAGGCTTGATAAATCTGTGCCTTATGCCCTTATTTATCAATGAGTGATAAATTTCACTGTGAGTGGTAAATTGCACCAGCCAATCCGCTCCTAACTGTCATTTTGCAAACCCAGCCTGTGACATGGAAGTTAGGAGCTGATTGGCTGGTGCAATTTATCACTCACAGTGAAATGTATCACTCATTGATAAATAAGGGCATGTGTTTGAAATATTACAGTTAGGAGTGGATTGGCTGGTGCAATTTATCACTCACAGTGAAATTTATCACTCATTGATAAATAAGGGCATTAAGTTTCATAAATGTGCCCCTAAATGAAACTCTCGACGTTGTGTTCTTTGCCAGAAAACTGATTCCTGAATGGCCAGGTGACTGGTCTCTGAGCAAAATTGCTCAGTTATTTGTATTGTTCTAGATCGATCATGGAACTGAAAAGAAATTTTCAGGGGCTATTAAGAATATAATAAAAATGACTATATATCTAGATTATTTTAGTAGCAGCAATTAGCCCAGTCGTGTCTGCGTGAACACTGACTATAAACGGAACAGCTCAGAGGTCCAATTAAACAGATCTCTAGTTTCCTATCCTCTCTAGGTTAATCATGTCTAAGAGCTCTATTTATCAAGCACTTCTGAGCCTAATTTCCAACAAAACTATTGGAAAAATGCTCACTTACCACATTGTCACATTTGTGAAAGGGTTAATGCTGCCTTAAACTACATTCTGTACTTTACTTAACTGCGTAACTGTATTTATCAACCAACGAAAAGCCTAGATTTTCCCCAGTAGGTACAGCCATCTTGAGATGCTGAAAACCTATAATTTACCTCTTCAGCTCCACCAGGGTAAACAGCAATAGTGATGCCCACAGCAGGAAGGTGTACATGGTCACATGGTCACACATTGCTGGACAGGTGAGTATTGATGAATACCGGCAATACTTAGTCATGTATAGCTGTGAGAAGCAGTAATACAGCACAAAGGTACAGCCAGTTATAGTAAAAATAAATAGGGCCATTAGTACGAAGACTATGAAAATGTTTATCCAGAACACAGTAATAAAAAGATGGAGAGAGAGAGAGATGTTGACATTCTGCACGATCCAGAGGGGGAGGGTTAGAATAAGGCTAAGGGAGGGTAGGGTCAGAGTTAGGCACTAGGGGGATGGTTAGGGTTAGGCTATTGGTGAGGAGATTACTCAGGTTAGGGTTAGGCTATGGGAGGGTAGGGTCAGAGTTAGGCACTAGGGGGATGGTTAGGGTTAGGCTATTGGTGAGGAGATTACTCAGGTTAGGGTTAGGCTACGGGAGGGGAGGGTTAGAGTTAGGCACTAGGGGGAGGGTTAGGGATAGGATATTGGTGAGGAGGTTACTCAGGTTAGGGTTAGGCTACGGGAGGGGAGGGTTAGAGTTAGGCACTAGGGGGAGGGTTAGGGATAGGATATTGGTGAGGAGGTTACTCAGGTTAGGGTTAGGCTACGGGAGGGGAGGGTTAGAGTTAGGCACTAGGGGGATGGTTAGGGTTAGGCTATTGGTGAGGAGGTTACTCAGGTTAGGGTTAGGCTACGGGAGGGTAGGGTTAGAGTTAGGCACTAGGGGGATGGTTAGGGTTAGGCTATTGGTGAGGAGGTTACTCAGGTTAGGGTTAGGCTACGGGAGGGGAGGGTTAGAGTTAGGCACTAGGGGGAGGGTTAGGAATAGGATATTGGTGAGGAGGTTACTCAGGTTAGGGTTAGGCTATGGGAGGGGAGGGTTAAGATGGCCACACACTAAAATGATGTGTAGCGGGCCGATCCAACAGGCAATGGGACCCTGCATCGGCAAGTGCATACATATCTGCCGATGAAGGCGGGCGACGGAGCAACAGGGGATGCCATGCTGCATTCGGCAGCATGGCATCGCTAGCAATGTCTACTGGTTGACCCTGCAGCAGGGCCTACCACAAGACATGGCTATTGAACGCGGGAAGGCACACATTGTGGATACACAGTGAACCATCCGTCTTATGTCATTTCAGTTTGTCTGGAAACAACATACTGTATCGGGCGGAGATCGCTCTAGTCTGTGCCCGGCTTTACAGTGAGGGTTCAGGGATATACTTAGCGACTAAAATGCTGCTGGGAGCATCCAGACCCACTCTGAGAGGTGAGTCACAACTAGACCACCAAAGACATTTTATCGACATTCTAATCATGCTGACACTTCATCAATAGCAACATGATAAATGTTGATGTGATCAATATCAATGTACAAAACATGTCGGCATTACGACCATGTTGATATTCTCACGTTGACAAAATATACCACACCCCAGTCTGCATATGTACATACTGTACTGGGGATCCAGTCTTTAGATCAACGGCACTTAGGTCGACACTCAACAGGTCGACTACTATTGGTCGACATGCATTAGGTCGACATGGTTTTTATGTTGATATGGAAAAAGGTCTTTTTGGAACTTTTTCATACTTTACGATCCACGTGGACTACGACTGGGAATAGTAACCTGTGCCGAGCGCAGCGGTAGGGGAGCAACCACCTTGCCCGAAGTTCGCTCACCATGTGAGGGTACACGGTGCACTAATTGGGGTTCCCCGTCACTTTATGAAGAAAACAACACCAATTTTTTAAAACTCGAGTCGACCTTTTTCCATGTCGACCTTGTTCATGTCAACCATATGACCGTGTTGACCTATTTCAGGTGTCGACCTAGTCACTGTCGACCAATAGTGGTTGACCTAATGACTGTTGACCCTGTGATCCACACCAGAGCCGGCCCTAACCAATATGATGCCCTAGGCAAGAATTTGGCTGGTGCCCCCTAGCGCCGCTGATAGCGCCGCCGCAAGAGATGCCTGGCATGAGTCAGCTGGCAGCTCTGCTAACGTCGGGCGTCTTTTGTTTATGAAAATGCATTTTATTTGCATTACTATGTGGCTAGGATGTACAAGCAGCTTCTGCTGATTAAAATGATATGCAGCATGCCTATATTCTGCGTGCGACTGCGGCTGTATCTGCATACGAAATGCTACATTACAGTGATTTCCAGGAATACACATGGAATATAGGCATGCCGCATATAATTTTAATCAGCTGAAGCTGCTGGTGCCCCTAAGCATACCAAATGCCCTAGGCATTTGCCTAGTTTGCCTATGCCTAATGCCGGCTCCGATCCACACCCACTGTACTGATAACCATCCAGTAACTAAACAGCAGCAGTGTGCTTAATTCTGTGTGAAATCTCACAGTTATCTACAATTATTTTACAGTTTATATATTTAGAAAGCTGAACACACTTTATACACAAGTAACTGACAGCGATCCCTGGACTGATATCACACAAAGGAGATTCGGTACATTTCAGTAAATGTCTTCTTTCCCATAAGCCGCTGAGGACGAGGTTCTCTTGTGCCCGTGGTATGCTAAGCTGGTGGTGGTCCTACTGCTGCCTGTGTGTTTTACTGTACTCTTACAATGAAATCAATCACAATTATGAATATATTCTTGAACAGGTGTCAGAAAATGATACGTATAATAACATTCGGATGAATTTTTTAAATCATGTCAAATCCTATAAGAGGATGGAGTTTGAGTGGAGGCCTAAGGCCATATTGTATGAAAGCAAAGTTCCCACAGAAACAGACTGCTCTCATTTCCCAGAAATAGCAAATGTACTCCCCCTCACTGTAATGCCTTGCGCAGGGAAAAGCTTCCCTGGTGCTTCTCACACGATGGAATCTCGGTCAAATTTCCTTAGTTCCTCGGCAAGTCTATTCAAGCCGTTGTGATAATCAAACCTAATGCATACCTACCTGAAAGTAGGGCAGTCACCCCCCCCCCCCTCCCTGGTTCTCCCTTGACCAGCCTCAGTATTTACTGGCGGCCCGCAGTCCGCGTTAATGGCACTTGTGAGGCAACCTCCATTAGTGTGGAAAGAGAAATCTTTCAAAGTGTGTATGACACTGGGTGCCACTTCGCACCTGCTCTGCAGATCTGCTAATTTCACGCTTGCCGCTTCATATCAGGAATCCTCTCAGACAGATTGAGGTCCCTTATCTACCCGTGGTGTATACCAGAGTGGGTCACACGCCCTTGTGAATCCTTTAGTTGTTGCTTCAAATGTGGATTTTAGGTCCATCTTTTAACCCTTTCACTTGACTTGGGAAGCACAGCTTGGTGATGGAGAATATGTGGGTTTCGGATGCCTCTGTAAAATCTGGAGTAGGTTCTTTGTCAGATTGTAAAAGGCGTAGTGGATGAAAATGACAAAAGAGGAATATACAGAAAAATACTGTGAATTCCATAAAAAAAAAAAAAACACCATAATTCTCCTACTTTACATTAAAGTGCGCCCATCGCCTATTGCTGCTTGCGGGCTGAACCAATAAGCATGATATGGCAACCAATAAATTCTTGAGGAACTAGTGACACATAAGGCGCTTTGTGCCTCATACCTCAGTGATGTTACTAGATCCTTATGAATTGTGCTTCATGCCTAAAGATTCCTTGACAACTTAGGTGACCTTTAAAAAAGTTTTTATTAATGTGATTTTCTGTGTTTGCATGTTTTATGTAAATTTGTGTTTTAGCATAATTTGCCTTCTGAAACGTGGTATACTCAGATTGTAAAGTATGTTCCTGATCACCATAGTCCACCCTCTGATACTACTGTCAGCCATGTTTGCTAATTTTGCTCACAGTGGTGCCAAGAGGGGTGGAGAGCGGGTACTAATTACCTCCCCCCCATCCCACCCTCACCTGGCAGCAGCTCTTCTCCTCAGCCCAACACACGCTGCTGAGTGCTGGGCTGCCGTGTGGCCAGGGAGGCTGCTGCTCCTCTGCCTGTACTGGAGCAATCACATGGATGACGCACCCCCCTCCTACATTTTTTCCTGGCTGGGTCTCGACTCTCACTACACCTCCCTGACCAGAGCAAACAGCGTTACACGATGCTTAAAGTACTTTTTTCCTCATATAGGGCATGCCACACCTCCTGCAATTAGGCCACACCTACTAAAAGTACCTGGGCCCGGCTAGGCTCTTTACAGCCCTATTTGTGCAAATGGTACAAATTGATGCTCCAACTGTCATAAAATAAGTGGGTACATGCGTTGTATAATGCAAAATGGATAGAAAAACCATTTTACTCAACTAATCCATCCAGTATGTTTATAAAACACAGACACCTTCTTACCCGAAAAGAATGAAATACATATATATTTACAGTAGCATTAATTATTGTAGAATTGAAACACAGGATGTCTCTTTAAAACATTAGTGCAATGTAAAAGGACATTTAACTAACTTGGTAATTTCCACTTGGGGACCTTGAGAGAAATGAAGGTTCTAGACAATGATTAGAATAGGATGCCCATGTTAATTCACTCCATATGAACGTTCATGCACATATACCATAAAGGCATATTACAGTAATTAAGATTTCCTTCCACAATGAATATTACAGTATAAGGATTATTTACTCCAATTGCATTTAGGTACAACTATAAACTCAACTATAGCACCCGCTCCATGTGTAGAGTAACTTACATTCAGTGTCGGACTGGAGTATGAAGGGCCCACCGGGGGAATCCAGTTATAGGGGCCCATACTTAGGGGTGTGGACAGCCTACAAAGGGGGTGTGGCCAGCCTCCACAGAGGCTTGAAATACGCAATAGTTTAGTGCAGTGTAATGCAACATATCTACCATGTATAATACAAGTGCGCAGTCTGGAGCCTGATCCCTAGAGGAAAGAGTGGGCCCCTAGGCAGTGGGGCCTACCGGTGGTTTCCCTGGTACCCCTGTGCGCCAGTCCGACCCTGCTTATATTACACAGATAAATCTACTTGCTGATTGGTTGACCACATTTTTATTAAAACAATAGCACACGGGCGTTTTAACAGGAGGGTACCCCTGTGCAGACTCCGGAGGGCCCGCTCCCCTGTACGGCACAGTAGTCTCTGGCATTGTGCCAGAGTCTACTACGTATGTGCAGGTCTTTGGAAACATGGCGCCTGCCATGTTCCGGAGACCAATTTCACTACTGGGCATGCACTGTGGCCATTTTGGATGAGATTTTCACCGCTTCTGCAGCGTTCCGACGCAGAACTCCTTAAAGTTAAGTATTAAAATATGGGTGCAGTGTGTGTGGTGTGGGCCCCCCTGGACCCAGGACCCCATGTTCACCGCACGCATTGCACCCATTATAGAAACGCCAATGACAGTATACCGTTTAAACAGACTGAGCAGAAGATTAATGCCAAATCTGTTGGTCATGATGGACACTAGGGTTGAATATATCCCCCAACAGTAACGGACTACCCCATTGTGAGTGCTGCGTGAAAGTTCAAAACAAGTGCTTTGTAGGCAGAGTGCAATATATGACAATTACACCAGGGCAATAGGGAGGCAGGTAACGTTATCAATGTCTGCATGCATTTATTATACCATCGTTTGCCCATCATCGATGAAGATTAATCTGACTCTCCGGCCATAAGAGATTTTAGATTATAAATCCTCTGTAGAAACAAATTGCAGGAGGTCATTAGACCTAGAAGTCCCATATTACAGCTACCTTAGAAACACAGATATTTACAGCCCCGAATGAAGTCCTTTAGGTAATGCCCCATTAAATTCAACCCTTCCCTTAAATTACCATGCCCGTTCTGCATCAAAGAATTGAGAGTCCCTCTAAAATCAAGGGTTGAAGTGTATTCCATTTTTGCATAAGATCCTTGTGTTATCAAGAACTTCTCATTGTTTGTCGATTCAAACTAAAGCATTGTCTTGTCCGTAATATCATTTACCTGTTATCCTTAGAAAGGTTTCTGGGTGTATTGCTTTATAAGTCACTGTCAATACATCAGTTTAATTCCAGCGTATTAAACTAACCTGTCTCAACATTGATAAATTCTCATTCGTCTGCAGACAAAACATCCTCTGATGTGCAGTAATTTTAGTTCACGTTCTTGTTACCGTGATTCATTTGGCAAAATCTGTATATCGGTTAGTAACACTGAGGCACGTAAGCCTGCACGCTGTATACTATCATTACTATTCTCTTCTTTCCACTTTTCCGGGGAGAACGCTGCTTTTCAGACTGAAAGACAAATTATTCTGTGTCTGAATGCCTTTAAAAAAGCAAATTAATTCTAGCAGCTAATGATTTAAATTGTGGCGTGACCCCTATCTCTAATTTACACTTGAATTATTTATCCAGGAAACAGTACAGTCAGAAAATCTGAATCATACCTTTTTACTACTTAAAATGCTAGACTGATTAATTAAGATAAATAAATCAAAATGGAAAAAAAAAGTTACATTAATCCAATTTAGCTGTTGCCAGTAGAGTTTTACAAACAATAAATGCATTTCTGCTCACCCGTGAAACTTCGCAACTTCAGCACGAGAAAATATGGAAAAACAAAGCTTTATTTAGCTGATAAGCCCTTCTCATTGGGCACTGCCCTGTTCTCGCCCCACTTAACTCATGTGGATCAAGGGGCAGAGTGCACGTCCTCCTCTTGGCAGTCTGATGCAGGGCTGTGACAATATATCTCAGCACTGCACTCCCAGCTCGTTACCAACATGGTGGAACAGCAGCCCCATAGATAAGAAGCTGGCAACTGCTTCCCCACCGTGTCAATAGCTGATGCCTACTGACACTGGCGCAATGAATGGTATGTCAAAATGAATAAGGTCACCAGTCAATAGCTGGACCCCTTATGGTCAACATGCCTTAGGTCGACAGGCACAAAAGGTTGGTATGGTCAATATGTCGACACGTAAAAGGTTGACAGTTACAAAAGGTCAACTGGTTCAAATGACCAACATGCCAACGGTCGACACACATATGGTCGGTGCACTTTTTTTTTTCAAACTCTTTCATACTTTACCATCCACGCGGACTATAACTGGGAATAGTAATCCTTGCCTGAAGCATGGTTAGCGAAGCTAGCCATGTGAGGGAATGTGGTCTTTGTCAACGTTTTTTGTGTCAATCTTTTCACTGTTGACCTTTTGACTCTGTCGACCATGTGCATGTTGACCACATAGGATCGTCCTAGTGACTGTCGACCTCAGTTTGCTCTACCTAATGATCCAAACAAGCAATAAAGACACGGAATGAGTGGCATTATGGGGCAGATGTATCCAGCCTTCTAAAGACTGGAGTAGGGCACCAGTGGAGAAGATCCCCATAGCAACCAATCAGCTTAAATGTATCATTTTATAGAATGCACTTGATAAATACTAGCTAGAAGCTGATTGATGAGCAGTCTCTACTTGCCCACTTCTCCACTCCGTAGAAGGCTTGATACATGCTCCTCAGTCACTCATTGAGGGGTTCAGGCTTACCTAAACCATAATGCCTTAGGCGGGTGTGGATCATAGGGTCGACCAGACTTAGGTCAACAGTTTCTAGGTCGACCACTACTGGTTGACAGTAACTAGGTCGACACCTGAAATAGGTTGACCCAAGCATTAGGTCGACATGAACAAGATCGACATGACAAAAGGTCTACATGAGTTGTAAAACAATTTTTGGTGTCTATTTCTTCGTAGAGTGACCGGGAACCCCAATTAGTGCACCGTGTCCCCTCGCTTCGCTCGCCATGCTTCGAGCAAGGTTACCATTCCCAATTGTAGTCCATGTGGATCATAAAGTATGAAAAAGTTAAAAGAATGAAAAAAATTGTGAAAAACTCATATCGACCTTTTATCATGTCGATCTAGTAACCATGTCGACCTAATGCATGTTGACCGATAGTGGTCGACCTAATGCATGTAGACCTAAGTGTGGTCGACCTAGAGGACGGATACCGCCTTAGGCGGCAGATTAGGATCGCCTAGTGGTAGTGTCTGCCCTGGATGCAATACTAGTTAAGTTATTTAAATGCTGGAGTCTAAGGTCATAGACTATTAGAGTGGCAGGCCTATTTGTGTGACCACACCAAATGAAGGAATGGTTTAGGCAGATCTGGAATATTGTGGGCTGAGCAAAGGCATGGTCAATTTGAGAGTGGGAGTGATTCTCAATTGTCCAATGTCCATAAACTGGTCTCACATTACAACACACACAAGTCTCAGTAAGGCTCATGGCCCACAGGGAGGTGTTCTACAGTAGCTCTATATACTGTACAATCCTATTTTATTAGTAACTCTGGATTAAAGTGGACCTGAACATTTTAGAGGTTTCCATACTGTGGTATTGTGGACTGAGGGGTCCATTTAAACCTTGAACGGAGATAAAATGGATGGAGTGGACAGCTCCTAACTGCCATGTCACAGGCTGGGTTTGAAAAATGACAGTTAGGAGCTGGTTGGCTCGTACGTTATCTCTGTGCACTTTATAAACTTTATATAAATAGACCCCTAAATCACTTACAGTAAATAAGAAATTCAACCGAGACTATTCCACAGCGATGTCACAAGATCCCATTAAATTAGTAGGTTGCATTCTGCCCCCAAAATGTATATCTCTATTATATATAATCAGGGTCACTGAAAAGGGGTAGTGGGGTGGCCTCAAAGATGGCATGACCACACCCCCTTCAGCAAATGGCAAAGCAAGTAACGTGGCACCAGTATTCACAAAGCGGTGTGGCCACACACCACATGCATGGACAGTTTTGCACACCCCCCTCAGTACCTGGGATCCGAAAGGCCTTGTCTATAAGCACAATGTAGTAAAAATTGGGTTGTTTTAAAATATTATATATAATCAAAATGGAAAATTAATATGATTAAAAAAAAGAATAATGTGGACAAAGAGTGAGATTCACTTGTTTGAATAGTCAGTTGGATGTCTATCTAATCTGACAGGAAAAAAACACACACCCAACCGACTTTTCAAACATTTGAATTCCCCCTAAAGGGTCTTATTCAGGTTTGTTAGTAAACCAAAAATGCAAGCAAATGTGCAAACCATGCTGCATTGCAGGTGGGGCAGATGTAACATGTGCAGAGAGATTACGATTTGGGTGGGGTGTGTTCAAACTGAAATCCATATTGCAGTGTAAAAATTAAGCAGCCAGTATTTACCCTGCACAGAAACAATATAACCCACCCAACTCTAAATCTTTCTGCACATGTTATATCTGCCTCACCTGCAGTGCAACATGGTTTTGCCGATTTGCTTGCTTTTTTTGGTTTGCTAACAAACCTGAGTAACCCCCAAAGTTTTCTCTGTAGCAATAAAAGGATCAGTATGTCCACTGATCTATGTTCAAAATCAGCAAACACCGGAAACCAAAAGTGGATATTAGAGAGTCAGAAGTTCAGGCTCAGCCGCAGTACACACAATTACAGAATGTGACAGTATACATATTTGAAATGCATATTAAAAAAAGGGAAATACAATTGCGACAATTTTCTTGTAATAATATATTTCAAACCCTGTGGCTAATGTACCCAGTTTAGAGAGGTCCATTTATTACCTGTCTAATTCAATGACAGCACCATTTCATAAAGTCAATTTATATTTCTGTATTTCCTTTCCAAATCTGCAAAATTGTTCCAGAGACAAGTCAGTGGTGACCCAAATAAATGGAGTCATATGACTCCTCAAGCGGTGATCAAATGATTCAACTCAGTGCTACTTAAGAGACCCGGGGCAATCAGTGAGATATTGCAATCACACAATATATATTTGCCCTGATGAAAGTATATTCAACATGCTGAAACATCGGTGAGAACCTTACTGCACATCACAGATCTATGTGGGTGTCTCATTAACATATACCTTGTTAATGTGACCTTAATTGTCCTGAAAGGTCAGATTAAAACACATAAACTTGGTAAACTTGTGACTTGTGCTGGTTCTTTGTTTACAAACACAGATCTATATGGGTCTATATGGGACACATTATTCAGGATTCAGCGACATTTTAACCATTAATTAGACTGAATTGTCCCAGGAGCTCATAAGGGCTCCTGTGATGCATTGCAGACTCGCTGTCAATCACTCACTAGATTTGCTTACAGAGAGATCCACGGAGGAAGATTCTAGCTGAGATGTGAGACGCAGCAGCATTCACTTAACATCATTAAAAGTTACTTGCCTAAAGTTCCGTTAATTAAATGCGGCATGGTAACAATGGACAGGGGATCCTAAAAGTGAAACTAAAATTTTTTTTAATTGGCGTACTTAACAAGCAATCAATTCACTGCTGCATAAATTACTAAACAAAGTTTACTGTGCTGAAAATATATTCGACTGCCGATAAGCCACAAGAGCCTAAAAAACTCCCAAAAATCCATCTAATTGACACACCGACATCCCAGAAGTTATTTATGAAATATCATTAACTTGGATTAAAGTGCTAAAATATAACGATCATTAGTTGGTTCAACCATGTTTTTTTCTACTATCATGTTTTATTTATTACGGTGCCACGAGGGCTCTGTAGTGTCATACATGGGGACTAATTTATAGATGTACGCAGACCGATGGTTTCCGTACATCTCCGATGTTAGCTGAACTGCGCGTGCGCAGGACATGTACTGGGCATATGCAGAAGGAGTCCTGCATCGTCGGATGCAGTGCCCGCTAAGCCGCAGCATGACTGATTGGCTGCGGGGGGTTGGGTGTGGAGAGGGGGCGGCGATGAGAAGCATATCCCAACATGGAGGCGTGTCTTCCGACGCAAATTTACTGGCCATAGCAGCATGAATTCCCCGGCCATCCTGAGTAACCAAGGATTCATCAGATGACGATGTTTACCCGGAGTGATCCGATGACACATCTTCGGGCACAGCAGCGACTCACACAAGCATGCAGAAGGCGTCTATCGACATAAGACGACTCCTGCAGCATCAACATATTTTTGCAAAGCAGCTGTGTCCAAAGATGTCACTATGTGCTGCCGGGTCCATCTCTGAATCAGGCAATTAGTCAGTGGCGTCACTATGGGGATGGAGGGGTGTGGGCCGCACTCCCAGGGTCATACTGGCCCACAGGAGTACCAGGGAAACCACCGGTAGGCCCCACTGCCTGATGGCCCACTCCTTCCTCTAGGGATCAGGTTCCAGACTGTGCACTTGTATTATACATGGTAGATATGTTGCATTACACTGCACTAGACTATTGTGTATTTCAAGCCTCTGTGGAGACTGGCCACACACCCTTTGTAGGCTGGCCACACCCCTAAGTATGGGCCCCTACAACTGCATTACCCCGGTGTGCCCTTCATGCCCCAGTCCGACACTGCGCACCCCTCAGAGGGGTTGACAACAAATTGCCAGCTCCTACGCAGTGACAGGAGCCGAGTGCTGCAGTGTGACATTCTCCTGAAGGCACTTGGGTCCTGTCACAGAGGGGGAGCCAACAGTGCAAGCACCGGTCTCCATGGACAGCTATCATCTCTAGCGATGCTAGGCACTCCCCCCAGAGTGATGTAATTGGGA
This sequence comes from Pseudophryne corroboree, assembly GCF_028390025.1. Taxonomy (NCBI): domain Eukaryota; kingdom Metazoa; phylum Chordata; class Amphibia; order Anura; family Myobatrachidae; genus Pseudophryne; species Pseudophryne corroboree. Next base: position 80,628,860 of record NC_086452.1, read on the forward strand.
TTCCCCGCAAGGCCATGCCCCCTTTATGTTAGGCCACACCCCTTTTTGGCTATAGAGTGCACACCGGGTGCCACCGGACCCGGTGATGCCTCTGCCCTTAATGTCCGCCATGTTGTATATTTCTTTCTTTCTGATTCAAATAGCTATGCACACAATTTGTTCAATGAATAATGGAATTTCTACAATCGTAAATGTGTCAATAATTTAATAACACTTTCAGTGTCTTAGATGGAAGTAGTGAAGAAAAACATGCAGGAATTATGGCAGATAACAAGAGTACCATAGCGGTTCCGCCCAGTGAGCAAATCGGTTTGATCTGTGATAGATTATAGATACAGTACTATAGTTCGCTCATCTATACCGCAGCCCTAATATGCATTAGACATTTTACTTGTTGAAAGTAAACCGTTCGATAGTTATGTAAATATGGCTGGAATGTTGCACTGTGATAAGAATGAGGGTTCTGGGTATTAAGAAAATCAAATGAAAGTCTTTGTCTGTATAGGATGCAAACATGAAAGGAAATAAAAGATACTTTGCAATCCCACTTGTGGTCTTATCACACAGGTTACACACCTTTACACTAGGCTATGAGCAATCAAAAATGGTAATTAGACTTAAGATAGCTACACACTACACAATTGATGGGTCACTTTACCAATAATTGGGTGATCAGCCCCTTTTATCGTGTAGTATGTATGTATGAGCGTTTTGAAAAACACAGATAAAATGGTCCAAAAACATCCACAAATGGCTCTCATTGTCCGATCGGTCAGTCTTGACAACAAATATCGATCAAGAGGACCTCATAAGGTGCAGTGTGTGACCATTCTCAATCATCTAGCCATATTTCCTATAGTTTATCCTGATTACCTAAACTTCCTTGTGGGTGGGCATATGCAAATTCAGTGTTATGTGGCAGAAAATCGGTACTTATATATACAGATATCTATCTATCTATCTATCTATCTATCTATCTATCTATCTATCTATCTATCTATCTATCTATCCATCTATCTATCGCAGAGTGCCCCTAATGCCGTGCCGATTAAAATATCCAATAGTATGCAGCTAGCTTTAGAGGCATATTTACTAAGGGGTTTTGCAAAAAGAGCTCCCACCACTTATGCTAATCTTAGGGGAGGGGGAAATAACTTTTTTCAAAATGTTGTGGGTTAATCGCCTTTATCCTGAATGTTTTTCTTTGACAACTGGTCAATAATCTTTTGGACCTTGTCAATTGGTCAACTATATTAGAGCTCCACAAAAATCAACATGGACTTATGTTACCAAATTGAGTACTAAAATGTATGCAATTTATATTATTATGTATCTGATATATTTATAGAACAACTTCCATTCTGAATAGGAAATAGACACGTCTCAAATGTGGTGGCCAATAGAACATTTTAGTTATACAAAATCACAGCGTGTGTAGGCCTACACAGACCATCAATTCTAATCAGTGCCAGATGTGGTTGGAAGCTGATGCAATCATACAGTCGTCATGGTAATATAGTAACATAGTAACATAGTATTTGAGGTTGAATAGAGGCAAATTGCCCATTGTGTTCAACCTGTTTTAAGTTGTGATGATTCTACATACTTGCTAAATAATGTTTTATGACTAGTTAGCTACTATAACTCATGTTACCCCCGGATTAACCACGTTGATATTTTAAGTATTATAACCTTGGATAGCTTTTTCATTCAGAAATGTATCCATTCCTTTTTTTTAAATCCAATTACAGAGTTCGCCATTACCACCTTCCCTGGCAGGGAATTCCACATCCTGATTGCCCTAACAGTGAAGAACCCTTTGCTCTGTTGCGTTCGGAACTTTCTCTCCTCCAGTCGCAGCGAGTGCCCACATGTCCTAAACTGTGTTCTTTTAATAAATAATTCCTCTGATAACTCTTTGTGATGTCCCTTTACATATTTGAAGATATGAATAATATCTCCTCTTAGGCGCCTCTTTTCTAGTGTATACATATTCAGCCTAGTAAGTCTTTCCTTATAGTCCAGTCCCTCTAGTCCTTTAATCAATTTAGTAGCTCGCCTTTGAACACTTTCGAGTTCACTGATGTCTTTTTATACAATGGTGCCCAAAACTGAACACAATATTCCAGGTGCGGACGTACCAATGCCTTATACAGCGGCATGATTACATCCGAGTCCCTTGTCTCAATTCCCCTTTTTATGCATGCTAGCACCTTACTTGCCTTCTTTACTGCATGTTGACATTGTGTACGGTTATTAAGCCTATTATCAATGAATACCCCCAAATATTTTTCCAACTCTGTTTTCCCTAGGCGTTCCCCATTTAATATGTAGGATGCAAGTTTGTTTTTAGTCCCAAAATGCATAACCTTGCATTTGTCTGTATTGAACCTCATTTTCCACTTAGACGCCCAGAGTTCAAGTTTAGATAGGTCATTCTGCAAGGACTCCACATCCAATTCTGAATTAATTACCTTACACAGTTTAGTATCATCTGCAAAGATTGACACTGTGCTTTCCAGGCCTATTTCTAGGTCATTGATAAATATGTTGAACAGTAGTGGTCAGAGTACGGACCTTTGTGGTATTCCGCTGACTGCTGAGGACTTTCCGTTGACCACTACTCGCTGTACCCTGCTATCCAACCAGCTGCTTATCCATGTGCAAATAGTTTTTCCTAGGCCAATCTCCTTTAATTTGATCACCAGTCTCCTGTGAGGGACTGTATCGAAGGCTTTTGCAAAATCTAGGAAGACCACATTCACTACTTTTCCTTGATCAAGATTATTGCTCACTTCCTCGTAGAAGCTAATTAAGTTAGTCTGACATGACTTGTCCCTCACAAACACATGCTGGTTCTTGCTAATAATCCTAGCGGACTTTAGATACTCCTGTATGACGTCCCTTAGAATTCCTTCCAATATTTTCCCCAATATAGATGTTAAACTAACTGGTCTATAGTTTCCCGGAAGTTTTTTGGATCCCTTTTTAAATAATGGCACTACCTCAGCTATACGCCAATCCTTCGATACCATGCCTGATCTAATTGAACTATTGAAAATCAAGTATAGGGGTCGTGCTAGTTGTGAACTAAGCTCCATAAGAACCCTCGGGTGAAGTCCATCAGGACCAGGTGATTTATTAATTTTAATATTGCTTAGTCTCTCCCGGACTACTTCTTCGCTTAAACAAGTATCTAACCATGAATCATTACTGTCACAATTGTTATGCTCTGCTCCCACCATCAGTTCTTCACTGGTGAATACTGATGAAAAGAATTTGTTCAGTATTTCCGTTTTTATTTTGTCATCATTTATCAATTCTCCTTATTCATCTTTTAATGGACCTATATTCTCCTTTTTTAACCTTTTACCGTTTATGTATTTAAAAAAACATTTTAGGATTGGTTTTACTCTCTATAGCGATTTGCTTTTCATTTTCCATTTTAGCTGCTCTTATTGCTTTTTTGCGTTTCTTATTACACTCCTTGTAATACTTGAAAGACTCCTCCTTTCCATTAGATTTAAATGCTTTGAAAGTCCGCTTTTTTTTATCCATTTCTGCCTTAACGTTCTTGTTAAGCCACATCGGTTTGAGTTTAATACTCCTGCGTTTACTGCCCATGGGAATAAAGTTATGAATATTGCTATCCAGCAACCCTTTTAAAACATCCCACATTTCCGGAGTGTTCTTGTTATTAAACTCTATGTCGTTAAGTGCACATCTAAGCATACTGAAATTAGCCTTCCTAAAGTTAAAAGTTTTGGTGGAACCCCTGTAGCTACAGTATGTTTCCTGAAACTGATGTGAAAATGGTGCCCTTATGGATATAAATGTGTGGCAAAGGCAGCGTCGTTGTACGAAGCAGCTGTGAGAAATTATGCAAAAGAAGCAGGAGGCGTGGGAAGGAAGAGGGAAATGTCACCTCCCCGGGGGCGGAACGCAGATACCATGGCCAATAAGCTATGAGAGATCTCACAGTGTATGTCCACAATATCTGCAGGGTCTGAGGCATTGATGTTTCTATAATGGGTGCAATGTGTGCAGTGCACACAAACCCCTGGGTCCAGGGAGGGCCCACACCGCACACACTGCACCCATATTTTAATACAGTACTACCTTTCCGGTGTCCCGCGTCGGGTGCTGTATCCGATGCAAAAATCACATCCAAAATGGCCGCCGCGCATGTGCAGTAGTGAGATTGGTCTCTGGAATTTGGCTGGCACCAAGTTTCCGGAGACCTGCGCTTGCGCAGTAGACTCTGCCACATTGACGGAGACTACTGCGCTGTGCAAAGGAGGGGGCCCACCCAGAGTCTGCACAGGGGCCCCTCCTTTGTTAAAACGCCCCTGGTCTGAGGCTGTCAGATAATTTTCGGTCTGACAGGCCTTTTATCTGCATGTGTATGACTAGCATTAGTGTTTTGTAATATAAAACAGTTAGTGAAATATAAGATAAGGCATATTAGGTAACATTCTTCTTGAATCTAATTATAAAGGCAGGAACAATAGATCGATGGAAACATAAAATGAGGAAACATTTAAATAAAATAAACAAAAGTAATATGCATGCCTACTGAATTAATCTTAATATTGTACCTTAATTTATAATGCCCCGGGTGCAGGATTTCAGTGGGTGCCAAGGAGTTACAGAGGAGCAGGGGTTTTTTTGTTTTGTTTTTTTACTGGCAGTGCTGTACTGCTCCAGTGAGACAGCTCCTAGGGCAATGTATCTGACCCACCTGTCTGCCCGCAGCTGGCTTCCGACACTGTGCGGGTGAGCTCCAGTACCTGGGATCTCTCCTATGTCGGCTACTGTCTTAAACTCTCTTCTTTGCCATGCAGTGATGTGACTAGCGTGCGGTGCACCGTACAAGCTATAGAAGCGCACTGTGCTCCAAGTTAGCAGTATCAACCTCCATTTTGCCTCCCAGATGGGGGGATTTTGATGTAGCTTATAGGGTGGTGTAGTGCAGTGATGTAGTGTACCATATAGAGTATGTAGTGTGGTCATGTATTGCAGTATATAGGGGCATGTAGTGCACTTATGTGGTGTAGCATTTAAGGGGATGTAACATAGTGATGTAATGTGGCATATAGTGTATGTAGTACAGTGCATAGGGGCATGTAGTGTAGTGATGTAGTTCAGCGTGTAGGGGATGTAGTATACATAGTGATGTAGTGAAGTGGATAGGGGAATGTAGTGCAGTGATGAAGTGTTATGATATAGTGCAATGTATGGGGACACACAGAGGAGCATGTAGTTGAACACGCTGGCGGGGTATGTGACGCATAGGGCATTTTGAGGCACATAGGGGATATTGTCCAGTAGTATAAAAACGTTTGTTATCTGATTATTTTAGTCTGATAGGGGTTTTTATTTTTTTTGGGGGGGCCCAAATTACTGCCTTGCCCCGGGTGACGAAAATCCTAGTTTCGGCCCTGCAATGAAGCACCCATTACAGTAAGGCCATGCTCTGGAAATTGGGCCATTCTTTACATTACGTTGGTCATTAATGCTTCCATGATAAAATAACTATTTATTCAGTAAGCCAGGGGCAAACGTAAGATTTCTAGAGGGGGGTCTCCAAATGCTTGAGTTGGCCACCCATGAAGAGAGCATAATTTGCTGAATGTTTTTTTTCTGAATGTGGGCACCATTCCACAATGTAAATCCTCATCGCTGCTGATCGTTGAAGTGGCTGAAGAACCTGGACATACACTGTATGTGTACACATTGGTCTCCTTATACATTGAATAGAGTATTTTATACAGTATTAATCATTAACTATATTAATGGTCTATAGAAGTGCACCCTTAACAGTGCATGTTTTCCAGTTGTCCTGGTTGGTGCACATATGTATTCATGAAATGCTGACACATTTTAAAAGATTCACAGGAGGTGCTAATTATTTCATTCGTGATACTGAGGAGAGCAATAAAATATTCGGCTCTAGTAAAATAATAACTATACTATTGTTATTATGGTCATGGTATGGGCTGGATATGGGGGTTTCCAGGCAACTGGAAAAAAACCCCGGCATTTGCCTTTGTAAGCAGCATATATTTATGCAGATGGAGTAATTTGAAATACTGTGGGGATGTCTCCACAGTCAGTACTAGACAGACAACAGTTTTTTTTAACCTTTTAATCATTTTACAACTTTATTTTTACTAATACAACATTTTAGGAGAAATTGGGAGGTATCCAATTAGCCACGATAGTGCCGTGGCAGCGAAACACGGGAGTTTTTCGTGATTTTCTTTTCACCCCTATCCAATTGCCTCTCACAAAAAAACACTTGTTTTTCGTGTGAAAATACATAGGTCCCACAAAAAGTCATGGACCTATGTATTTTCATGCCACTTATCGCCGATTATGCTTTACGTGCTAGAGGCACACAAAGCATAATCCCCGATAAGTGTCAGCATCAAGGATAAGCGCTAGCTTATCTGGGCTAATTGGATAGCCCCCGGTGGGACAATTACCTGCAGTAATTGGATACCCCCCTTAGAATTCATGAATCCCAACTGAACATTACGCCTTGATGACTGAATATTTTTAAATGTTTACCAAGCAGTGACTTTTGAATAAATCACCTCTCAGATGTGGGGTAACCATGTATCAATACTATGTCTGACAAAACAACTGGGTGCAAAAGACAATGGGCCTAATTCAAGGTTGATTGCAAAACAACATTTTCCTCTAATGGGCAAAACCATGTGCATTGCAGGGGGGGGGGGGGGCCAGATATAACACGTGCAGAGAGAGTTAGATTTGGGTTGGTTATACTGTTTCTATGCAGGGTAAATACTGACTGCTTTATTTTTACACTTCAATTTAGATTTCAGTTTGAACACACCCCACCCAAATCTCTCTCTCTCTGCACATGTTACATCAGCCCCACATGGTTTTGACCATTAGAGGGAAATGTTGTTTTGCAATCAACCTTGAATTAGGCCCAATGTGTTGTAACCTATACCAACCAATCAGATTCTGACTATTTTTCTAGCAAAATTTGGAAAACATTTCAGCTCAGTTGCTACGGGCAACCATGCATTTTTCTTGTTCACCAGCTTTCTGTAATGTCCTATGGGGATTATTCAGAGATGGACGCATATCTTGCTTCTGCAGCAAGTTCTGCGTCCATCTACTCACATGCTGGGGGCAGCTTAGCAAAGGGCAAGGCCGCCCAGCATATGTGTGGTGCTGTCCCGCGATGCGTTCACAATGTAATTGCGAACGCATCTATTTGAGGTCGACCACTGCCTGCGCAGCCTGGCAGGCGGTCGGCGACATTTTTGTCTCAGAGCAGCTGCGCGGGACGTCACGCAGCCTCCCCGAAAACTGTCCGGACACGCCTGTTTTGTCTGGACCGCACCCACTAAATGCCGCTTTAACACCCCAGTGATGTCCGCCACTGTCAGTTACCTTGCAGGATGCGTCTGCATGGTGAAGGATGGCGCACTGCGACTGGTGCACATGCGCAGACCTTCTGGATGCTGGTCTGAGTAAGACCCCATATGTTTATACATAAGATATTGTGGGGCAGATGTATTAAGCCTGGAGAAGTGATAAAGCAGTGATAAGTGCAAGGTGATAATGCACCAGCCAATCAGCTCCAACATGTAAATTTACAGTTAGGAGCTGATTGGCTGGTGCGTAATCACCTTCCACTTATCACTGCTTTATCACTGTTCCAGGCTTAATACATCTGCCCCTGTATTCCTTAAAAGCACATTTTAACTTCACATAGTGACATTGTAGACCAGCAGTAAGCAGCCACTGTGGAAAAAAAGATCAGAGCATGAGGATGGCAGGGCATGCTGGAACTTGTAGTTCAGAGCAGTTGCCAAGTCACAGAATGGCTATATGTCTTTAGCAGGGTACTATTATGATCGAATATTTCAGATTTCTCATCCTTTAGTCTTGATTCATGCATCAAAGTTGCCATCAGAGTTATGACAAGGAGATGAGTATTTATAGGTGTCCAAGTGTCGTGTGTATGTAAAACATCACTCTAACAGAATTCCAAGGAAGTTAAATATTAGGGGAAAGACAGAAAACATGCTGTTACCATCCGATTCTGAGAACAGATTGCTATTCCTAGCAGCCTGGAGAAGTCCAAAATATTATCTATGCATAAGGAACTGTTCCCTGCACCTTTGTGCCAGGAAAAGAGATTGTGGTAAATTGCACTCATGAAGTATTCATGAGTTCTGATTTCATATTATTCTGCTATTCATTAAAGAAAACACAGCCTATATACTGCCAAAAAGGAGAGGCATCCACATATACAACGCATATATCGCAACGGTATAACAACGGTTTCAATCCCATATTGCAGTACAGTGGAATGTGTGTCTATCTATCTGTCTTTCTGTCTATCTATCTATCTATCTATCTATCTATCTATCTATCTATCTATCTACATACTGTGTATATATATATATATATATATATATATGTGTATATATATACATATAATATATATAGCATTCCAAATCAGCCGGCACTCCACGCTTCAATACATCTGGTCCCGGTGCCTGGTGCAGATACACATACCCCTCCAAAATGGCACGGCACTCATTGCCATTTTGGAGGGGTGTGTATATATATATATATATATATGTATATATATATATATATATATATATATAAATAACTCATCACACATACATCTATATACACAAACACACACATGCACACACACATATGCATTTTATTGATAATGCAAATAGAAATGTCATACTGTATATTCCATCTGTAGATGTGTGTTCTTATACTTCTCCCAATTCTTAGACTGGATCAATAGCTGCATATTGAGGGTGATACAGAGTTGACTGCAAGTCTGTTCGCAATGCGCAACCTGCGTGTTTTTGCACAGTGTATGCCCCAGAATGGAATTTAAGCACGTATGGGATATTGCATTTCAATCTCGTCTACACTTGAGGCTTCAGCGCGGTTTTCCCATATAGGGAAAGTGTAGTTACAGCTTGAAGATGCAGCTGCAGGCTATGCAGCGTTGGATTTAAGCGCAAAAGCGCCTGTTGGCCAGGAATGGGAAACTAAACAAATTAACGCAGAGAATAACAGTATTCTACAACATTGCTACCCCCCCCCCCTAATTAATGCAGTTTTCTTCTGTCTAAAAAAAACATGCCAACCAGATGACGCCCAAACTTAAACTATTCAAAAATATAAAAACATTTACAAATAGACCTGGATAATCAGGAACCAATAGGATTAGGCATTACATTTAGTTCATTCACACCTACGCTACATTAACTAAAACCTAACTCTGACCAAAACTCTGATTTACTGAAATTTTGCATAATCTACAAGTTGCTTCTGTTCTTAGTTTATGTGAAATAAAAGTGTACACAGTGACACAGTGACATATCTATAATGGGTGCAGGATGTACGGTGAAACTGAACCCTTGTGTCAAGGGGGGCCCAGGCCGCATCCCCTGCATCAATTTCTGGAACACTTAACCCTCTGGATTTCCATGTCGGTGGCAGCAGCAATGCCCGTTTTCCCTGTGTTAGCGCTGGTGCAGTAGGAAAATCACTGGGAAAATGGCCACTGCGCCATTTTCCCGGAGTCCCGTGCATGCGCAGTAGTTTCTTGAACAGTGCTAGGGTGTCCTCGTGACCCTAGTGCTCAGAAACTACTGCGCAGCCAGCTAGAGAGAGGGGGGTCCAGTCGGAGACTGCACACAGGCACCCTCCTCTTTCTTAATACGCTCCTGGGTGTACAGATAAAGAAAAAAAAAATTAAATAGAAAGTACAGGTTTAACAGCATTAGGCCTGGTTCAGAGATGCATGCATTTACATTCACAGTAAAAATGCAGGTGTGTCGTGACCATTTTCTGGGCGTGTCTTAGCCAGCAACTGCGATCCTATACGCAGCTGCAACGGCTTCGACGTGTTGCTTCCTGCAGTCAAGCTGCGCGACCACAGGGATTCTCAGTAAATTTGATAATCAACTGTTCTGCGGGCGTTTGCCACGACATTCTTAAATGAGCGCAAGATGCGTTCTGAAAATCAGAAGGCAAACGGTGTGAAATGTTAGCGCTGGTCTAGCTGCATTTTTTTAACTACTGTTTTTGCTGCAATTTTTTTTCATATGTTTTGTGTCTGTTTTATTGGTGTATTACAATTTACTATGATGTGTCTTATAATCATTTAAACTAAATGAAGAGCCCTCCGTGTTCCCGACAGACTTAATATATGCACAGGGGCACTTTTAATTCACTTGTCAATTTTTCATGCATATAAAAATAAATAAAATGAGCTTTGGGCGGGCCATGCGGGGTGGAACGTAGGTCCGTCTGCAGCTTATCCTGTGTCTGTTTGCTCTGCGGATGCCAATAAAATGGGCGTACGCAGATATGGCAATGCAAGGTCAGGGGCATTTAGATCACATCTAAATGTAGGCAGCGAAAGACAATGGCGGCGTGAATGAGCGTTCGCATTTAAGCAAAGGTCAGGGTGGGTGCATTTACTCAAATGCATCTTATTCAGACCTGGAAGAAAGGGAATATATGCCTGTTAGGAGGTGTAACATTTGCACCCAGTGTAGGGCAACTGTGAGTACTTGATGATGATGACTTGAAGCAAACCAGGTGTACAGTATATTATAAATACACCGATGCAAGTGCATCCTGAGATACATATAGCTTTATACATGTACAAAAACACCATTTTTTTTCGGTGCATGTCAATTTTGAGTAATGTGCCGACAAATTAGTTTTTCAATATTTTGGCATATTAATACTTCAAAAAACACACAACTGGGCCTATTTTTAAACACAGTTTGGATTAACAACCCCCCCCCCCCCCCCCACACACACACACACACACTGGGGGGGGGGGGGGGGCACACTGGGGTGCTCCAGTAAATAGCTACATCCCCGCCATGGGGGGCACTGTGGCATAATATGAACTGGGGGCACTACAGTATGTTTTACAAAGTTATAGTGCTGGGAGTATTTATTATACAGATTCATATTTACATCCCCAGTATGTTATTGACATATTGGTAGGGGCTCACACAGCTGCTCACAAACCTTAATCTGGCCCTGACAGAGAGAATCCATCCATATCTTGGAGAAAAAGGGTGTTTCCCCCAAAGGTAGAGCTTCCTCCTGTCTATCAGACAGTAACTGTCAGAGATACTGTAGCAGTGCTGAGTATGGATCGTCAGATCTACATAAAAAAGGTCTACAGTCAGTAGGTCGACCACTAATGGTCAACATGCATTAGGTCGACAGGGTCAAAAGGTCAACACATGAAAAGGTCAATATGACAAAAGGTAGACAGTAGGAAAGGTCGACAAGGTCAAAAGATCAACACATGAAAAAGTTGACATAACAAAAGGTCTACACAAATAAGGTCGACGCAATATTTTTACAGGGGTTTTTATTTCCACTTTCGCTGTCAAAGTAGGTGGAATCCCAATTAGTGTACCATGTCCACTCGCAGGTTACTATTCCTAATCGTAGTCCACGTGGATGGTAAAGTATGAAAAAGTTTATTATAATGCTAAAACCCCAAAAAGCTGTGTCGACCATATACATTGCCCATTTGAACCTGTAGACCTTTTACATGTCGACCTACTGACCATGTCGACCATTTGACCATGATGAACTAATGCATGTCGACCATTAGAGGTTACCTTTATTAGTGTTGACCTTTTCATGGTCAACCTATAGCCCGGATACCAGCAGTGCTATCACAGGAGGTGACCCCCACCAGAGAAAGATATGCCTGGTTCCAAAGCATGGTGACGACAAGGATCACTGTCAGTACAAATTTTTTCTATCATTAATAGCTCAAGATGGTGACAGCATAAGATTTTCAGTTACTGTAAAAGTGTTTTGTTATTTAAAGTTTTACTAAATATTTTACATTCTATTATCTATGCATAGGTTTTAAATTTATCTTTTTTTTTTTTTTTTACTACAAAGGGGACTGAAAGCCCAAGTCTGAGCTGTCACTTCCATTTGACAAGCATTAGCCAACTAGCCAGTTTAGGAATGCGCATATCCCACTATGCCGTATGTTAGGCTACGGCCACACATAGCGGCCAAGCGGGTTCCGTTTAGCGCAAGGGGACTGCACATGGGTGCCTATGCAGGCGCCCACACATGTGCGTCAGTCCCACCGCCGCCGGATCCAACTGCAGCATGCTGCGGTTGGGCCGGATGGCAGGATGACGGGACTTCAAAATGAACACATACATTTTCAATGTATGTGTGTTCACACAGTGCGGCTGTGCCATACTGTGTGCTCTTGAAATCCCATGTGTCACTGGCCGGATCCTGTTCTGCAGGATCCCGCAGAACAGGATCCGTGTGCACACAAAACCCCCTTCCGGCCAAGTTGGTTCCGTTCAGCGGGACCCGCTTGGCTGCTATCTGTGGCCGTAGCCTTACCTCTTACCACTCCCGGCCAGTATCTGCTGGCCACTAAGTATAAAGATCTCAGACATTTTTTTTTTTTTAGTTACTCTGTACCATAGTTCGTCAATGCTGTATATTGCTCTGCACACTGTGGTCCTAAGATAAATTAACATATTAGAAGATTCTGATCACATTTAAGACATGTTTGAACATGTTAAGACTCATTGCTTGTTAGTAGAATATCTCAGAATAACTAAATAAGCAAATAGAGCACAATTTTCCTGGAAGATCATTTTGGTTTTATGTTTATATAATACTGCTCTACTTTCTGCTTTTATTCCATGATATATAAAACACAAAACTCAATACCCGACAAACAAAATTTAAAAACAACAATTTATGGCACAGGCAATTGTTCTCTCCTCGTACAATGGACCTAAATATGGAAAACTGCCTTTGCTTCTTGTTTTTAGTCTTGTTTTTTAATAATTTAAGAAAAAAAGCATTTCTATCTCAGACAAAGAACATAACGCTGCAGAGATTCTGTCTCCTAAAAGAGTCAGTGTGAGAAATTGACAAAACCAATTATTTTTTTCAGCTTCGTTGTTATTTTTTATTTAGTGTCTCAGAGTGACTCATTTGATACGGGTATCATGCAGCACAATTCTATGTGGAAATAAAAGCAAACTACAAAGCAAAGGTTCAAGGTCAAATACAATACGTGAAATAAGTCAAAACATGCAAATAACTAAACTCGATAATATTCAGCCATTTGGTGCCTAGGCCGGACCGGCTGCCGCCCTCTTCTAGTGTCACTGAGGTCAGTAAACAAGGTTGGAAGATAACTGATACCAAATACAGTCAATTGCCATTAAATATAATTTATAATACTTATACAATACAATGGCAACATTGCAAAATAAAGTACAAATACTAGTAAAAGCATGGAAACAGGTAGAGAGATGAAACTAGCAATTCCCAATGGCCTTATCCATACATGATAAAACCTTTGCATGGTGGTGGTTCACCGGTGTGCTTTAACCATTCGTAATTCCCATCTTTTGAAGCTGGGGGATTGGGACATACAGTATGCAAGCATGAGAAGGGGCATGGTCAAAGGTCACAGGCTCACGACCCACACTCCTGATGCAATGGTTCCTTCCCCTTCTTCTAAAACTATCTCTTTAATGCAGTTTTCCCTACAGCTGGTACACGTAGCACCCGTTACATCATAACCGTTGGGAAGAATGGACACTGCATGCTCCATTCACTCACATTCCCAGTATGTTATGTCATTGTGGTCCTACACTGACATCACCTAAACCTAAGCCAAACATCTTTCTGGCAATGGGTAAGATGTATCAAACCTTGGCAAGAGATAAAGTGGAGAGAGATAAAGTATTTTCTAGCACATCCTGTAAAAGTCAAGAGCTGATTGGCTGGTACTGTATCTTTCTCCACTTTATCTCTCTCCAAGTCTTGATACAACTCGCCCATTAAATATCATAAATGATCAACCACTCTGCCAACTGTGCTTTGTTTTCCTTCCGGAACATGAACATCTAGAAAGCTTAGTGAAAGGCATCTTGTACATGGAGTGATGAGCAGCTGAGTACGTACAGTATCTTTAAATTTAAAAATTACTAGAAAGATTCTAGCTAATGCCAACAAAAATTAAATACATTACTGTTTTTACCAAACTCTATGGCTCTCCCAGTACATAACTGGGTTCAGTATGATATACCGGCGCCTGGGATGCCAGCTGTCAGTATACCGACAATGGCATCCTAGCTGCCAGTATGCCGGCAGCATGGCGTGCGCAAACAGTCCCCTTGTGTGCTCGGTGGCTCGCTGCGCTTGCCACAGGTTCTATTCCTACTCTATGGGTGTTGTGGACACCCACGAGTGGGAATAGCCCCTGTTAGCCGGGATGCCCGTTGGCGGCATTGTCAGTGGTCAGGATTCCAGCATTGGTATCCTGACCGCCGGGATCCCGAATGCCGGCAACCTAACTGCATCCCACATAACTGCATAATGCTTTGTGCTTTGGTCATCCATATAACTTGGAAGCGGCCAGGTGAAGAAGTTGCACAACTGTTCTTTTTTTTTTTTTTTTTAGTAAAGTTTTTACCAATTACTTAACATTTATCTAGCACATTCTAGAAGATAATAGCTAGAATCTGATTGGTTGCTATGAGCAACATCTTCACGTTTAAAAACTTGCTCTTTAGTAAATAAATACTCAAAAGCTCAGCAAACACATTTATTTAAACGGGTAACTTGAAACATAAATGCCCTATGAATTCTTTGCCTACGCTCTCAAATTTTGGACTCCAGGGACACTAGATCATCCTTCAGGATCCTGCCCCCTTCCCCAATCTTGAGACTTTAGGATGCAATTTGTGGTGATTTGCGTTCTTAGCACCATTCTCCACACTGGGGGCGGGATGTACTAAAGGGAGAATGCGTACTAACCCCCGGCTGCCACGTTTTCGCCACTTAGGGTATCGCCATCTTTTTATGGCGATACCCTATAGAAGCCTATGGGCTTCTTACCATGGCTGCCGCATCCCGTCGCTGCCCCGCGCCGCTTATGACCCCTCTCCCCCCGGCATACCTGTGTGTCCTGTGACGGAGCTGCTGCTGGTACGGCCCCCCTCCTCCTTCTCCCCCACAGCACAGCCTTGTCTCCTTCCGGCTGCAGGTGGGAGGAGGAGGAGCCCTGGGACTCCCTGTACACGTCATCAGGTGACGGAGACCCCCGCCGACTCCTGCAGACATCATCGCGGGGGCCTCCTATACCGCATTGCGATACTAATCGCATATGTTAGTACATATGCGATTAGTATCGCTGCGGTAGGTGGCGAGGAGCAGCGATGACTTATAGCGCATCCCGCCCTGGGAGTGGGGCTATGATAGTGCAGTTTGTGGAGCCTTGCACTCCATACCGCCCATCAGGACTACCCCTTCTGGATATGTAAAAAGTAAGCAAGCATGTTATATATTCATTTACAAAGCACAAAAGAAAAAATAGGGATAAAAATGTAATCGATGTTTAATACTGTTATCATTTTTTCTGTTTTGAACTAAAAGATTTATGAATAGAGATGTACCTCATCTGCATATTTACAATGACAGGCTATTATGGGATTGTTCCACAATACAGGGGTAGCAACACATAATGGGCCAATAGCTACCTCCGTTGCATGGTAATTATGGCTTCAGCCAATGCATAACCTTGATTTATTTATTTAAACTTTTAATTAAAGCATCACATCACAAACATCACATTTATAATTTCAGCGCAACCTTGATTTTAATATTACCCACTGATATTCGGTGAAAGCAAGAAATAACTAAATTAAAATTAAAAAAAACTAGCATGAAAAGAACCTTGGAAAAATACATAAAACATAGAAATATTAGGAACACAGTGCTAATTAAACTCTCAGGGGGTGATGTTTAGCATAGTGCAAATGCGTTATAATTGTATAACTGGAGGATGTAATAGAATATTAAGTTGACAAATCACTTCCTGTTTGAGAAAATTTACATAAAATTTACACAGTGACCAATCAAATTGCAGCTTTTATCCATTGGGTGAAAGTCAGTCAAGGGAATTTGTTTTTTCCCCCAATCTGCTTTTTCATTAATCCATGGGTTTTATGACGGCAAAACCATGCCTTGTAAATGACTGCCGCTTAAGGAAAAACTCCAAGATCATCCGGCATTCCCGCACCTACGGCAAACTCAGACCCTTTTACATATGCCTCATATGTTTCACGTTTCCACAGCAAAACCATTTGCTTTCAAGAACTTCTAAAATGGTTTTATAATACGGTATATATCCTGTGCACAGTGTTCTGCTTTTGAAAGTGGGTACTATGGTTTTTCCAGAGTATCATAACAGCTACATGTGAGGAGAACACTACATTTGTGGAGGCTCTCCCCTATAGTGTGCATCTTCATCACTTTCCTTAACATCTGCTGTTTTTAATGAATACAGTAAGGGCGAGCTAGGAGTTGATGAGGCCAGGAACATACTGAGTGTTATTTATTTAGAGAAAAAGACTAAAAATCAGAGACTCAGGCTTCCGTTCCACTCCTGCCTCGTCTTACTTTCCTGTGAATCCTAGATATCCTAATTAGTACTTAGTAAAACATCACATACTGTGAGAAGCTGTCTTTATACACAGCCTTTCAAAATATAAAGATGCGCTTGCACTTATAACATTATATAGCACTTTAGAGAAAATATTACAATAAAAAAAATATTTGGGGTTTAAACCACAATATTTACACAGAGTACAATATGCCAATTCCAAACAAAGATCTCTACTAAAAACGCTCACATTCTAGGTCAGAGACACAAGGTGTAATCAGCAACAACAAAAAAGCAACTGATTGCTCAAAGCGCACACATGTGCATGGGTTTTTGGGCATCAATGGCGTTTTTAGGCTATAAGAGGTAGGTTGTAACTTGTAATAGTCCCTTGATTGACAGGTTGGGTATTTTGCAGAAGCCTAATTTCAGGTTCTTCACTGATTGGCTGGTAAGCAGGCTGTATATTACATTGGAGGATTGTGAGCCACCTCCCTGATGAAGTAAGGTGTCCTGCTGTTGAGAGGAGACCTGGGTGAGACCATTAGTTACTTTGAATCTAGCCCAGTAAGGGAGGGGGATGGGAGGGGGGGGGGGGGGTCGCGACGACACATTCACACAACCTAGTTCCAGTTCGGGGCAGAGGATTGCACCTATATTTTTATGACACATGCATGCTGGGCTGATTGCCTGCAATGCTTTTTCAGTCATTCCTTATTTCATCCCATGGCTTTACAATAGACCATCTAGTAGGTTGGTTGGAATTAATATCTGGCAATGTATGGGAGCAAATGACAATCAGCAATTTGCTCCCAAATGCCAAAACAGACAAAAATGGTTATTCACACAAATTGGTTAAATCTGTTTGATTTAAACAACTCTTCTGAATTTCTGGCTAATTGTCATTTGCTCCCATACATTACTAGATTTTTATTGCCAGTTTTAATGACCTTTAACAGCCAACTATGTTGTTGTGCCATTATTTCGGTGGGGGGTAAAATGGATTTGTCATATTATGTGTTATGCCAGGACTGCTTTGAGCCCAACAGTCCATATGTGGGTAATATAAATGTGGGGGTCTATTTAAGAAGTGGAATCCAAATCAAAGACTCTTTTGTTGCTTCTCTCAATTTAAGAATAGGCTATCCCTAAAGAAATGAGGGATTTCTCTGGTGGTGACCTATTTTGTGCCACTTACTGACATACACATAGACCTCTTCTGTATGGTGACCTTAGGCAATTTATCAAATGGTAATAAGCCTTGGTATCTCCAAATCAGGATGGCGTTGGCTATATCTGCCAATGAGGACCAGTGAATAGGGAGCGCTTTTGATGATTTTCTGGGTCAGATCACTATGTCTAACCCTCAGCATATATGCGCATATACCGTTAACCTGTTTCCAGAAGTGTTCAGGCTCCTCTCTAACCTCTCTAAGATTTTTGGCCAGGTCTCCCAGAGCACCTCCAGCATAATAAATACTGTAGTGAGATCCGACCAGGATCCCGGTGTTCGGTATCCTAGCAGTCAGAATACCATTGGCGGAATCCCAACACTATTTGGAATACCTATGCTGGAAACCCTACATGGATCGCAATGCCGGCGCCGAGATCCCAAACGTCAAGATCCCGAAGGAAGGTATGCCAGGACTGCTGAGAGGTAAGCCATGGGAGGGGGGGGGGGGGGGGGAGGAAGGTTTAGGCTGTGGAAGCAGGGTTATGGTTAGGCTGTGGGGAGGGAGGGTTAGGGTTAGGCTGCGGGGAGGGAGGGTTAGGCTGTGGGGAAGCAGGGTTATGGTTAGGCTGCGGGGAGGGAGGGTTAGTGTTAGGCTGCGGGGAGGGAGGGTTAGGGTTAGGCTGCGGGGAGGGAGGGTTTGGGTTAGGCACCACCGGGGAGGGTTAGGGTTAGGCTGCGGGGAAGGGAGGGTTAAGTTTAGGCTGCAGGGAAGGGGGGTTAGGCACCACCAGGGAGGGCTAGGGTTAGGCTACGGGGGGGAGGTTCAGAAGGGTTAGGGGCAGCATATTTACCTAGTAGGTGTCGGGATCCTGAGCGTCAGGATGCTTTGTCAGTATTCTGACTGCCGGCACCCCAAGCGCCGGGATCCTGATATCATCCCATTGTAGCTGTGGTGCAACATGCTGTATTGCTTAGATATGATACAAAACAAAATATGACTTGCCACAGTTCTATAATAAATAGAGCCCTCAGTTTGAATAGACCACATATAGCTGTGGGACTGGATATTACAGATAACATTTCAATACATCTACTGACAGTCATGTGATAATGTTAGGGTTGCTCCCACAAAGTAGACGCCTTTTTCTTCCACACCTTTTCTTAATCAACCAATGGAAAAGGGCTCTGAAGGATTGACAAGACAGTTTGGCAGTACAGTAATGGCATACATTTAAAATAGCCATGCACACTACAATCTGATCAACCAATTAGGCAGTTTTCAACCAAACTGTCCCGGCGCATGCTCCCCAAACAATCTTGGTTTGGACGCAACATTCTATCTTGGAATGTTACATTATTGGCCATTCAGTATAAACAATTCCCATGCCACATAGTCACTGCCCTAACCATGAAATGACTGGACTGGTGAAATTTGGTTCATTTCACCGTATGTGGCCATGCAGACACATTAGCACATAGCTAGCATTAAGCCTTTCCTACAAATCCCAAAACCCTGCTATGTTTTTATTGCAGAATAAAAACCAGTACAAAATTTTAACAGGCTTTATAAACTATTTAGTTGTGACTGGTTGGCTTGACGGTCCCTTTGAATTAACAATTATTGGCTCATTTAGCATTATCCATTTATCTGTGTTGTAAATTAAGTAAGAGATTTTCAACCATGTTCATCAGGCAATTATTCAGTGGTGCTCTCCTCTGCAAGTTCTAACATCATCTACTAACATTCAGACTCTCCAGAACATAACCATCAAGGCACAGCATTAAAAGGAGTTTGCAGTTTTCATTTATATTTGGAAGACAATTAAAAAAAAAAAACATGCATCACCCTTGATTGACCAGACAGCTTGACTGGTTATAGGGTATAAATATATATATATATATATATATATACACATAAATCTATATATAGAAAAAAATATATAAAATGCAAGTATTTGTACATCGTGGAGAAATGTCAACGTTCGTACAACATAAAATAGGATTTGCTATTTTTGATGTCAAATAACCCTAGTATATTTGTACTGACAGCAGAAAGTTGCCACGTCATTAAACTGTTGACGCTGAGGATCCTGTTACTCCATGTTGTGTTAGTACATGACATCTTTGTGGCCAGTGGGGTTGGAAATCAAGCTCAAATTTCTTAAACTGTTTAAAATAGATAAGTACTGCATTTGTGGGGAGTGATTTACAGTATGTAAACTGGGACTTGTATGTGTGTATATATATATATATATATATATATATTATACAGTGTCTATATATATATATATATATATATATATATCTCCATACCTACCCAGTGCTCTTTGCAGTTCAGTGTCTTCCTATACTGTAGATTGCAAGCTCTAATGATGAGTCGGGCACAACATGCACCTGCACACAAGCCAGCACCCCCACCCCCACCCCCAATTTCCTCCTACTAAGATAAGTGCAGGGTAAATACTGGCTGCTTTTGCAAGTAGCCCAAAAATGACACACACCTTTATTTTTGCACAGCCCCACCTGCAGTGCAGCATGGTTTTGCCCAGTTGCTTGCTTTTTTGCTTTGCTTAATAATAACAACATTTCTATAGAATTGCAATGGAGAATGAACTTACATGTTTAATGACAAAGGTCTTATTATATAGCTGGAAACACAAAAGGTATGTAGAAAAATAAAATAAAAGTAATGTGTGAAATGAATGCAGAAATTACGTAAAGGGATAAACTGTATATGCTGGCTCCACTGTTAAGGAAAGGGTTAACGTCTCTAGCAGGAGAGGCTGTGCAGAGCAGCGTTCTGTTAGCCAGCTCTGCATTTTATACTGTGCTGCAGTCTCATCTTTTGCAAATATGCGTGCACATCCATTTAACTGACCTTATTACCCCCACCCCTTCAGCACACACATTCACACTCGCCATGTCTCCATCCAATTTAATGAAAGATTCTATGTGCTTCCAAACACTTCCTTAGCCTTCCAAGATCACCTGATCCTCTGGGGATACAGAATATTGAAAGATGGTGGAGAAGAACAGGAGGACTGCAAGCTGCCAGCTCTTTAAGTCTTCCAAACAAGTCTGGGTGGAAAATATTGTTGGCCAAAGTATATTAAAGGCTCTTTAACCTTCTCACCAGCAGTAGTGTCCTGCAGTGTAGTACATTGGAGTGGAACGTCTAGGAAAGATTTGGCTATAGACAGGTGCCTTTGTACATTTGTATTGAATAGTTTATAGAAAAAGTGGGGTGCAACACCTCTAACATGACCTGATTAAGGTGCATCTCAATAACGCATCTGCTCATATATAATGTAAATAGGGAACATTAAAGCATCTTTTGTAATAAAGTGACTGATAACACCTAAGCATCATCATGGAATATTCTGTAGACAAAAACATAAAAATGTTCTCTCTCAATATAACTAAAGCATGGATATAAAAACACATGGACTTCTCTTACTGTGAGTTCTAGATCATTATTATTTCACCTCTACATATTTATAGTAGAACGTAGATTATCCAAACTAATTGGGACAGAGGGTAGTTCAGATAATCAGTTTGTGCGGATAATTGGACTTATTCAACGATCTATGTATGTTGATTTGTTTGTCATTTTCTGATCCAATTCAGTTTTTAGGGGCTAATATATCATGATACTACTTTTGTTCACTGTTTGTGTTTGGGTAATTAGTGCCCAGATAATTAGGCTTTTACTGTACCAGCTATGCCTGATTTCCAAGAACTCTAAAAAAAAATTAGTGAAATGGCAATTTTTTGGTACTTTTTTATTTTTCTTGGTTCTCTACGCTGGAGGTAATGCCCAGCATGCATTAATATCCAGTATGGCATATAAATTAATATTTTATTATACATATATAGATTCATATGCCCATTGTCCCTTGAAATACTATATAGTCCATAATAGACACTCAGCCAGCAGCTGAATACTGTGGAAGTGAGGAGCAATGAATGCATTCTGGAAATTCTTTTTGGACACCTGATACTATTGTATAGCTTATGATCTAGCTGTGCATTCTATACAATCAATAACACATGATTACAGTTGAAGACACGGGATTAAGGAAAGTGTGACCTCCAGAAGACATACTGCACATGCTTCTACATGCAAGTGACTTGGGTTCGCTAACTCAAACCACTTAAAATATCAGTTATCCCATTTGAAAAATAATCCTAATTGTAATGAGATGCATTAGGAAATAAGTTACCTAAACAAGTCCGCTGATTGTAGGAATGCATTGTTTTCTTTTTTTTCATACATCTGGTATAATCTTTACATTCCGTGAAACAATGCAAGTAATGAAGAGTAGAAAAAAAATATGCTCTCTATAGAAAAGTTTTCTGGGTTTATTAAAGCGACACAAATGCTATTTGGTTGTCTCCATCAAAGCAGATGTTTCCACCATGACTATTCATTTGACTATCCATTTGTTTATATACGGGATTCGCTCTCGTCAGCCACATTACACAGACATTCACAGATATACTTAAATTTTATTTTAACTTTTTGTTTTGTTGTGTCCCATCCATCACCTGATCTTCTATTCTCATGTGATATTGCTGACCGATCTACAGCTTGCCTTTATCGTGGATTCCAGACCACCTACAGGAGAACTGTTCTTCTACAGTCATACAGTATGTCCCTTATATAATGGATAAAATATTATAAAGAAATATTTTTGCGGTGAGACTTTCTCCATTGAAATAGAGGCCTTAGCTAATCTTGGGGACCATTCATGAAGCAGTGAAAAGAGTGGAGAAGTGAGCTAGTGGAGAAGTCACTCATGGCAACCAATTAGTTGCTACGTATAATTTTATAGAATGCACTTGATAAATGTTACTTCAAAGCAGATTGGTTGCCATGAGCAACTTCTCCTCTGGCTCACTTCTCCACGCTTTTCACTGCTTCATGATTATTCTCCCTCATCTTCGAACAGAGATTAATCAGTTTGCTCCTGATACAGGGGCCAACACAGTGCCATTGCTTACTCCACTAGGCCGTATAAGAATATGGGGGACATGTACTAAGCAGTGATAAAAGTGAAGAAGTGAGCCAATGGAGAAGTTGCCCATGGCAACCAGTCAGTGTTGACATAACATTTAAAATTTGCATACTATAAAAGTATAGAGAGCAGGTGATGGGTTGCCATGGGCAACTTCTCTACTGGCTCACTTCTCCACTTTTATCACTGCTTGGTACATGTCCCACTATATACAGTTTACAAATAATCAACAGAATGCAAATGTTTCATTTGCATCTTAATCATTCCTATATGCTTGGGTTCTTTTCTGCTTTCTGGATGGCTGGCCTCTCCAGTTTACCCTTCATGCAAGAGCCTTTCCAGCCTCGCGCTGATAGCTAATTTTTTTTATAGTTTTGTTTTATTATAGCTGTAAGCGTTCAGCATATTTTTTTTTAAATTTACCCCTTATAATGAACGCTTAAAATGCTCTGTGGGACCGTGCCTGATAAAATATGATGTATCTCAACTGGAGAGCGTTTTCTTCTGAGCGCTGAGGACACTTGTCCAAAACGCAACTGTCAGTGTTTAAAAAAACCAAACACATTTGTGCGATTGAAGCGTGTGACATCCACTCCGTTTTGCTGATAGAAGTGACTGATTTCAGTGTGGAGCGATACAACGTTTCCATTTAAACATGGAAAGAAAAAAAGTCAGCGGTGCACTTACAATGTGTCACAGCCCTGGGTCAGAGGTCATTGCAAAAAATGCACATTTAGAGGTCTCTTGAAATCAATGTAATGGGCAAAAAACTTGACTATGAAATCTTTACATACAATCTGTTCCCAAACAATTGCTGAAACCAGAGATCGGGCTAAAACTAAACCGGATTCTAACAGGATGACTTTATTGTGTATTGTTTATTCAATAATGCATTTATTTCATTGGTACGTTGTCATAGAGGCATTGGGGCAAGAATGTAAGAAATGTGTCATATATCATTTATCCTCTCTTTTGTTAATATTAGCATGGCTTTATCTTATAGGTCGTCTATATATTTACAGCAGTCTTCAAGGATACGTGGGGGAGGTGGATGGACCAATGAAAGAGCAGGTATTGAATTCTGTTGAATACAGTACATAATTCTATTGTCTATTGACTTATTCTGCAAATTCCCTTTATTTATATATTTAACATACATACTTGGAATATATATACATACAAGCTCTGATGTATGATATTGTAAGTGCACACAACAGTACATATAAAGTATATAAACGCACACATGTGCATAATTGTATGACAATAATTATAATAATCAAGTAATATAAAACTATGAAACTTTTTTGATTGACGACCCCAAAACTACCATTTTGCACTTGCACTCCTTCATTTTGATATATATTTCTGTAACTACTTATGAAACTGGTGATAAAAAGACTATTCATGAACAGTAGCTAGTTGCTAGGTGCATAAGTTGTGTTTTTTATTTAAAAAAATGTATTATCCTGATGAAACGTAATATATTTGTTTTGTCAAACATCGAAGCGATGGCACATTCACTGGTTTGTTGGGTATATCTACTTTATGCCTACTTCATGCCTTTTAGGAAATCCAAGGAATCATTTCTACGAGCAGATGAACATCCCAGAGTGAAAACAAAAAGGACAGATCTAGCTAATCGTTTAACCTTCACATGCTTTCACCTTTGTGGGTAATTAGTCTTGAACACATTTGAGAACACAATAACAGGGGGAGGAGTAAATTGAGGATTGGTTCCCCTGTTCATCTAACAGGGAACTTGGCATTAAGCATGCTTTATAATGGTACCCAGCAAATTGCAATCTCTGCCTAACCCTAAACAACCCTAATGACATTGGAAAAAATACTGCATTGCAGTAGTTATTGTACACATCTATATACCCAACTGTCCCACGGACATATACATGTGTGAAAGGTATATTGCTCAGCGAATGAGCAAGTCTGGTGTTATGATGTCTTACTGGGGGATTTATCCCTTTTTTTATTTTATTTCACAGTCCCATTCATATCACTATAAGCCAAGCTAGCTAAAGACACAGGGTGAAAGGACACTTCCTCAACTCAACAGTCCACCAGGCAGGCCCGAGACAATTGGTTGAGGTGCTTAGTGTAGGACATATAAAGATTACAGCGATGATGCTCCATGCATTTGGCAAACAAAGAGGTAACGGAGAAGAAGGAGGGGGGTGATCCATGCAAATCAGCGGCTGCTGAGATACACTGATCTTTTCAGAACAAAGAGAATGAAAGAAATTGGATTTTAAATTCACAAAAGATGACAGATCCTGATCCTATCACTGCCAACAGAATGTCTGTATGTAAGTCTTGGGGCTCAGTAGGAACAGCTATGGTCTGATTGGGCCTTTACAGCAATGACCTAGTTGCTGGACTGTCTGAAACGAGCATCATTCTATCCAGATATAAAAACATTGCTTTATAGCCATGTCCATAGGAAAGCCATTGATACATATATAGTATCGCTTCACATACTGTAACTTGTTAAGGGTGTTCATGGAAACTGTGAGTCTGTTACACTATATAACAATTCACAGGTACTAGAGAACTCGGTAGTAATGTCATATACAGTACATAATGTCCTGGAATTCTTTGCAACAATGTATCACAGTGTCAAACGGACAGTGGGAATTCGTTTTGAATCCGCATAGAGAATACGATGTTACCAAAATAACTGTATGCTGCACAACTGCTAGTACAAGGCACTGTGTATACTGTATAGTACTGTATATCGCACAGTAACAATTCAGATGTATTCTATAGCACACGTATGGCATGCATGGATGGCGGCATTTCTCGCTGTTTTGTTTTCCAGGTTTTCAACTATTCTCCAGTTCTCTAATGGTAAATCCAATGATCAGACCCCATATGGAGCCTGTGATTGAGTGTCCTTTGCACTGGCTGTACACCACAATTATGAGCACACTAACACAGGAGCCAGAGCTGGAATCAAGCAAGCAATTTCCACACAATATCCAATCTCATTTTCAGAGCCATAAAAAACAGCCCGCAATCTCCTGGAAGTAGCCGGTTTTCTTATTACAAAGCGGTGATGTTTCGTAATAAGCATTTCAAGGTATTAAAATAACAGGGTGTCTTTTTTTTTATAGATCTATGTGTTCAAAAGGGAACATAGATCAACACTAAGGATGTATTGGTTATTTTAGCCCAATCTCAGGAAGCTTTGGGCAATGTGCTTTGCAAAAGGCAAACAGGAAGTATCAGTTCAGACATAGCCTGAATAGTAAGTTAATCAAAGCATCATTAAGTTTTCCGGCTTAAAACTGCAAGCGGGGATAGCATCATGCATAATTATCAGCATGAAATAGTCCAAAACACACCTGGAATAAATTAGTTTAAAATAGGAATTGCGACGGTTCTGTTTTTCTCTTCTACTCCTAGAAAGGTCATATAATTTGAAATATTGCAAAACACATCATTTTGTGTGTTTTTTTGTGTGTGTGTGTGTGTGTATATATACACACACACACACACACACACACACACACACACACACACACACACACACACACACAAATTCTTCAGTTATATATCATACCTACAATCACAATCACCAACACACATAACTGCGCAACCATGTGTGAACACACAATTATACTGACACACATCACACACAGTATGTATGTTGGATGTGGCAGTAGCTGGCATGGCATGTATACGTACAGTACCTATTTATTTAATATAGCCAGCTGTATTGTTAACACATACTGTAATGTATCATACATTGCATTATTCACTTCGTAAACAAGATATACACTGTATTGTGTGTGCGCTTCAGTCAAACATGGTTTGATTACAGGGCTTATAAGTCCCCCTATACTGATGTCTGAATGTATTATTTGTTTTCTACTTAACAAAAGCGCAGAAATACAACCATCTAATCACATTTTCCTAACTTTCGACAGCGCAGATTCTACTGCAGTTCAACATCTAAAGCACATGACACATCTTCTTTGCATTGTATAAACTAAAAAAGGTAGTGGAATATAGTACAATATATCAAGTGTTACAACAGTCATCTATAAATGTAGGTTGTGTCGATGGACCAAATGCACAGAATCTAGAACATTTTAGCCATAATGACACTAGGGTGAAAAAAGAAACCTTGGTTCAGTATGGACATTTATACAGCTCCTGGGGCCACATAAATTAAAGTGTAGCCAAACATTGGGCAAAAGGGAATATGAAATGTCCTTCTAAGAAGATAAGAAGGATGGTAACAAGAAGGCTTGTGGGGTTGTTCATTCTCTTTAAAACCAACTGGGATTTTGTTTCATCCCAAATCACTGATCTTAACTTCTATTCTGCATGTATCTGTTTTTTTTAAATATACACTCAACCTAATCCCACTTTGGTTCTGGATAAGACGAAGAACAGCACTGATCAAGAAATCAAGAAAGTAGCTCAAATATATATATATATATATATATATATATATGTTCTATTGTCATTCAAGGTTTTGCTTTCCTTCTTTAGTATGCATAACCGAGATACAGCCTTCTTAGTGAGGGACAGATGCTTAAAAATAGTGTTTAGTAATTCACCATACACCTGTGCCATGTAATTAGCACCTATATGAGAAGGATAATTAAAGTTGTGACTGCTATAAAGAAGAGCAGATAATAGAGGTAACCCCAGTCTTTATTTTTTTTCACATCGCTTGCTATATTCCCAAATGATTGCCACCTGCTCCCCTATCTCGGCTCTTTCCCTAGTTGTTTCCTCGGCAACCTTTCTCTGGCTTCCCCTCGGAGCGATAGCTTTCACTTAGAATGCTCCATCTAATTTTGTTTGTTTTACACCCATCAAAACAAGCAGACAAAGACAATCCCTTAAGAATGAAAGGGTTGGGTGGGGATATAGAAACATCATTTTGAAGGTATGGGGAAGTATGTACAGGTTTTTTGTGTTGTTTTTTTTTAAGGTCCGAGTATACAGCAGGATTAAGGGGTTATATGAAATTGTAGGTACATCGCTCCCCGTGTCCCTGCAGTGTTCCATCAAATGTCATGCAGGTCACGACTGCTAAGAATTCAAGTGAGGCACTTTACACCCATTGTGACAAAACCACACAAAAGGAGAGTCAAGTAGCTACACAGTCTATGTTTTGGGGTATGAAAGGAAAGACAGCTGTACTTATTTAACATATGTGTATTCTGCGGCAAATGCTTTTTTGGGGGGCGGGGGGTGGGATTCTGTAATTTTTTTTTTTTTTTTTGCTTTAAGGCAGAAAGCATTCAGCAGCGGCGTAAAGAGAAGCACAGAAAGGCAGTGACAGAGCCAAATACTCATGTAATTCAAATGAAGATTACACAGCATCAAGTAATTCTGTGGTAGATGTACATTGACATTATAGTTGTCAAGGTACCCTCCTAGATTGGATGTAACAGAGACTGAAGGAAGAAGAGAAAGCTGTTCCAGAAGCTACTGCCTGGAATTCTTATTATTCTCTTTAAAAGCGAGAAGGAGGAACGTCTGTATAATGAAAATAATTGCTTACAGTCAAATGAAAAGATTGGGGGAAAAAATGAGAGAGAAAATTTACTATAATCCACTTACCATCTTCAAGCCATTCCACTCCATCTGTGAGTATTGAGATGGAGCCTTGTAGCTTGTCACAGTGTCAAAACCAAAAAGAGCGTTATGTAAAAGCTGACATTCCTTCTTACAGTACTGCTGGCAAGAGATGCTACGAAGGACACACATGCACACACACTCACAGACACACACACACACACACACATACAGAGTGCGCGCTGAACCACAAGCCAGCCTCCTCCTCTTTTATGAGGTCATGGCAGGGAACTCTGAGATACAATATGCAGCATTTACCAAGCCCCTATATATTAGTCTCATAAAAGATTACCATACTGACCGCTCAGACCAACCAAAATTAGAAGAGAGAACAAAATCATTTCTCTTTCTTTTCTTAAAGGCTTGATCTTTTTTTTTTTTTTTTTTACATGTTTTTCAAGGTTCCAAGAGTCTTTGTGCAGGAACACAATGGCAGAAAAGAGACCTCACAGTATCACAGGTTAGATGAAGACAAATGGACGGAATGCTAAACACAGCATGTGGGGTGTTTTGGGGATTTTTTTTCTCCAAAGGTTGTATGGATTGTTCTATCGTGCAACACAGAAATGACCTTGAAAATAATATGCATTGTAATACAACAGATTTGCATGTGACAAATCACTTAAGAAACAAGAAAAGAAAAAAACCAGCCCATCAATACCATCACTGAAACAACGGAACACACTAACATCCATACTAACGAGAGATGCAGACACAACAGATTTACGAACCGAATGGAACTTGAAAACATGGGGAAAAAAATGGGATACCTACCATCACCATTCTTAAGGGTTAATATTGTCTCGCTGTGTGCTCCGACTTTTCTTCTTGTTACAGTTATTTTTCGGGGGGAAGAAAAATGCTTTATTATATTATTTTTTAGTAAAAAAAAAAGTTTTCGTTTATTATTTTTGTGACGTCTCTTTCCAATCCACGGACTGCCAGTTTAAAAAAAAAAATCTCCACAAATGATTAAAAATAAAATAAATAAATAAATAGTGTAAAAAAAACCTGCGTATCTATAACAAAGCAAATAAATACAAAGAAATAAAAGTATAAATAAAAAAATAAGGAAAGAAAAAAAAAGAAAAGAAAAAAACTGAGAGAGAGAGAGAGACTGTGCTGATGCCTCTCGAAAGTAGGGTGTAGATATGAAAATTGGATAGAGCCTTGCTTGAAAATTGGCTAGATGCATTTATGGGACTATCTGTCAGATAAAGGCTGCATCTGATTGGCTAAGTGGGCTGGAGAAGGTGGGGCTATGCAAGGTGCTATTGAAATTGGCTTCTAACAGACCGGGGAGCTTAACTCCTTGTCTGCTGCACAGGATTTTGCGTCGAGTTCCTTTAACATATGTTGCTGCTGGAGCCTGGGGGTTAAAGGCTTGGTGATGGTCACTGAAATGTCCTTTGTATTTTGCCATTAATGACCAGCTGGGCCATTCTGGCTGAACAATATCAGTTCACAGGTCATTCCCAAGATACAAACTGTACTAATCCAAATTATTGATTTTAACATTACACTCTAAGTTGATTGAAAGGAAAAAAAAATCAGAGCAATAGCTGTATTGCAAGATAGGGAGTCTTTTAATACCATTTGATGATTTCCTCATATGCTAAGTAATATGTACAGAGATCTGTGGACAGCATCAAAACTGTAAATAGATGACCAAGAGTTGGAATGAGACATTAATTACTTTTTTTCTTTTTTAATCATTAACTAGTTATTTTCCAGTACTTTTCTCTGTTTTGGCCTGATTTTGAAGGTTTACTTCTTAAACCTGGGAGTGATCAGCGTGGTAACTTGTGACCATTAACGGGGCGGTTTTGTGGCACCAGGACGATTGATGTCTTGCCTTCCCAATAGGTTCTGCATCAGCCTCCATTCCCATCAAAAAATGTAACCAACCTGGAAGGACCTTGTCCTTATGACCTTGAGGTTTATCTTTTGCCGATCGGAAACGTTGCTAATTAAATAGACTCTAAATTGTACACTACTGCAAGTCCCAGTGGGGCACAAACCGTCCAACTTGTTTCTTTCTCATCTACGGTTTGTATAGGAAAATCAAGTCAGTTTTATTTTAATAAGGTACAAAGAAAAACTGACACTTGACCGCTGCCCACTTTCGTCTTTTCTATAGCGCAATTGTCACCTTCCACTTAGAAAACATAGTAGTCGTATATTCTGTTGAACAAAACAAGAGTTTACTACGTTACACCCTGCTATTTAAAGTTACCTAGATCATACCTGCATTGGTTTAATTGTCTAATTATGGCATTTAGCTTTGTCCTCTTATGCAAATAGTACTTTTTTTTATAGAACCTTTTCCCATGGGTTCTGTATTCACATTCTAAGTTATAATATTCAAATATTCACTAGTTATATAGGTACCAATCTATGGTATCTACTGTGACCTCATTAGGGATGTAGGGACATGCGGTGAGGTAAATAGCTGAGGAGGCACTATTACCAGAGCCAGATTTACGCACAATATATGAGCCTGAGGGCTTATGTGGGCATTATACACAGATGCAGCAGTATATACTGCTGGAAATTTGGTGAGGCTTGATCAGAGATGTGCGGACATGGTAGGCAGGGGAGGCACTGCCTCACCTACCATAGACTGTTTACTCCAGAGTTCTGACTATAAAAATTATTAGAATAATACAAAGAAGATATACTGTATATATGTTCTTTATATATATTTTTCATATACTATATATAGTCAAAACTCTGGCGTATACTGGAGTATGACAGGAATGGCTCTGACTCACCTGCCTCACCTCACCGCACATCACTGGTAGAGATATATGTGTATTGTTTCCCCTGGACTCTGTTAATTCGTCATGGAACACTGTTTTTCAACCAATGATCTTACAACAGTGGGTGTGGCCTGTTTGTTGCATACATATGGATGGACAAACAGTTTATGAAACCCTATAAGTACATCTTGATTTAGACAGGCAACATCTAATTGTAATATAGAAGTGTAATAATTAGCATGTATGTTGGGTTGTGTTTATTGGATGTGTTTCTGCTAAGTCATAGACTCTGTACATCCAAATACAACTCTATATGAGGGAAGCTCTCTGTAAGGTTAGTAGAAGAGCAGGTAGCTTTGCTTCCAGCCTATGCAACATGCAGCGGACGATGGGTGCAGACCATCTTGTTTACAGCAAGCAACTTGATCAGTGAGTGATGTGGAGATCAATAGCATATTGCTTACCAGAAGAGGAATTATAACATTCTCAGCAATTGCTTCTCCTCGTTTCCTGATACATTTGTATTTCATATTTTCCCTAGAGGATCAAAGATAGGAGATATTCCATAATGTGCAGGAAGCATTTAAAGGGATTTTGTCCCTATTGATTAATGTAAACACAGAGAGTAGTTATTACTGTGCAGACATGCTGAGAGTACAGAACGCATCAGCTCAAAAAGTGAGTCCAGCCTGATTGGGAGATACATAAAGCAAATTGCAAGGATTTGTGTACACTGCTATGTCTAATATTCTTGGACCAACATAGGGGGAGTGGTATAGGAGGTAAAATGCTTATTACCCAGTTATTATGGACGGGAAGGGGAAAAAAAAACACCCGCTTTGGGATACAATGGAGATTCTTGCTATGTTTTTTATACTCTTAAAGGTAGCAAGTATTCTTAAACACACCAGTAATCTCGGTCAGCCAACCCATGTTAGAGTAAAGGCTTGAGCAGCCGTAAATGATGTTGATATTTTGTATATATATATATATATATATATATATGTATATTTATATATATATATATATATTATATATATATAAATGCAAGAGACGGCGCCCAGGGTCTTATTGGAAGGATGCATATGTTGTAATCCAAAAACCAGATACATATGATGTTGACATTCCACTGCCGACACGCACCATCATCAGGGCAATTCCAACAGCAGCCTTAACATGTGGTGACACCTGGGTATTGTAGGAATATATATGTGAGTGCCGGTACCAAAAGTAAATATATATATATATATATATATATATATATATATATATTTTATTTATTTATTTTGTATGTTTTGTATTATTTATTTATTTATTTATGTATTTTTCCTGGAGCCGTACATGAATTGGAGCAGTTATTATTAGTTTGTCTTTAAGGAAAATTACTTCTATAGCTGATATATCTCAAAATAACTATATTGAGCGCCGTGATGAACTATTAACTTCACATATAATTGAAATGTCATAATCCAAACAATTCCTAGGCCTGAGACAGTCTATTGATGAATGACATTCCAAATGATCCTACAGTACATCAAAGTGTAAAGTGTAATGGTGGAGTCACCTAAAAGTAAAGTCACATCCAACATTGACTACCGTGGAATTTAGGTGCAGATTTTATTTTGTACTGCACCAACCAATCAGGTACTTGCTTCACCGTCTATCTTGCGCCAGAAAAATAAATGCTAATTGATGATTGGTTGCTGGCTTCCTAATTTGCAGATTCTATTGAAGAAAGGCTTTGGAAGTTTTCCTTCTGAATATTTCTTTTTAACTTCATTAACTATAGAGGACCTATTCTCCATTGCGCATGTTGAGTGCAATATTCGATAACTGTCTTTATTCTGTATGTCAAGTGCAATTCTCATTACCTATCTTCATTTTGCATGTTGTATAATTAAGAATTTATTGGTGGGCATTTAAGATATTTTGGGATATTATATAAACACTACTAGTGGCCACGCAATAATGAAGGTGTATAATTGCCAAGAGAGTGTCTAAACAACACCAACAGTGGCAAAGTAGCCACAGTAATCATATTAATGTGTTGCCAATAACGCAATTATCACATTTCACACAGCTGTTTTTTTATACGCCTTGCTATTGTCTTTTGTTGTTACATGTTGATATTTTAGGCATCCCTGAGTGCCACAATTGCTTTAAGCTCTAGGATTTCAGTCCCTGAATGTGGTCAGAGGGGGCGCTATCTGTCCATTGTCAAAGTTAACAGTTAACCCTAAATTACCTGATAAGCTTATGAAAAAAAATAAAAAATACAATACATACTGTAGTTAGTACAACGTGTGCCATTCCTGGTTATGGAATATCGGCCAATAGATATGCCTGGCAATTCTAATGATCCCTTACATAATGCCACTAGACACATAAAGCCAAGGTTATCCCAAGCAGAAATGATTTTGTCTTGAGCGTATTACGTACACATGCTGCCAGTAATAATACCCCAAAGGTATTTATTTTGTCCTAAACCATCAAACTATAATTTTACATAAGCAATCAGCTTAGTAAATGCTTTCAGTGGTAATATTGTGGGTTTGCCTGAAATGTCACTTTAGGATAATGTGGGCTCCACTTGTAAAATGTATCAGTACAAAATATAGGGGTATAACAAAAAAGTGTCCAAAAAAAAAAAGAAAGTAATGTAATATATACAATATTAATTAATCAGAAAGCAGAAACAATCATTTTATTCTTTTTACCGGTTTACCATTCCCACAAGCATTTTCGTGGTATCCAGTGTCAAAGTTAAATTCACAGAATGGTGTATATAAACAGTTGTATACATGTATATTTAGCTTGCATATATATGCATGGTAATAGAATCACAGCAAGACTATATGTCTTTCAAAATTGAATAAAAAACAAACCAGAAAAGCAATCCAACCTCACAATATTATGAGATTGTTTACTAATTTCAAGGATGTGAAACAATACTGCTCATTGACTGTGAACCATGACAGGCTGCTAACGATCAGTTGAAGTATAAGTATCATAAATGAGGCAACATAGAAAATATACTACTTTTCGTCCTTGGAGCATGCAAATCCATGTGAAAGTTATCTGCAAATCATTTTTTTTTAAATGTCCAACTTTTACCAACAATATACACTATCTACTGACAGTATATCCAGTAAAAATACACAAATCTAGAAAATGTTGTAATGCACAACGCTTTTATTATGCACTATGCAGTAAACCCAACTTAGACCATTTTCAGTGCTACAGTATCTATACCTCACCTTGAATTGCTGAGGTAATCGTCTAGTGCATAATGCATGTTTTGTGGCTTTTGCAAGCCAAGAAAAAACTAATAGGACCAAAATACTCTAAATATTTGCAAACTTGTAACATTCAAGAACCAAAACCCTACTTCTAAACTGAGGGTTCCCCTCTACGTTTGACACTGGTGACAGATTATATATATAAAAAAAAAAAAACTGTTAGGATTCTACACTTGCCAAGATGAGCAATGCTCCAAAACACTGCAAGGTATAAATAGAAGGAAGACAACAAAATAAAGACTCGTGCACAGCCAATTCCTCCAAAATCAAATCAAAAGGTGATTAGATTGCCTTACCCTAAATGAGCAGCCTTGTAAGTCATTAGCGGCAGCAGATGTATGCAAAAGGGACGGATTCATAGTGTATCTCTCAGCCTGTCTCCAGCAAACATCCTTTCCAAACGGTATGGACATCTTAACATCACAAGAAATCTGCAGCGTCTCTTATAGTCCAGATGGGCTACACCACAAGCCAATTCAGCATTAATAAACACCTACTCTGGGCAGCTTGCAAGTCATACTTCGTACTACCATAGGCAACAGCAGGCGACTGACGCACTCATTAACCTCTATGCTGTCAAAAGGACTAGGAACGCAATACACTGGAAGCCCCCTTTGGCTGCAAAGAGGTTTTTAAAATCACAGGAAGGAAGAGAAAAAAAAATCTTGATTTTTTTCGCAAAAACCACAAAACAACAAACCTTTTTTTTTTTTTTTTAAATGTCAAAATCAGGTAAATTTTTTCTTCATTTAGGAAAAAAATTGGAAATAATTCTTCATTACAGCAGTTTAAAGTCAGCACGAAAAATTTTAGCCTCGCATAAGAAAGTGTCAAATTGTTACCTCATTATTTAATAAAGCAGCATTAAGGGTCCTGGTGATTTCAAACATCTTGCCAGAGAGTAACAAAAAGGAGCCTTTGCTATGCTACTTCGGCAAAGGGTCTGTCCGAATTGTTCTTTTCCAAGAGAGTCAATAGGAAGATTCCCTAGAGTTCACACATCAGAGCTCCCGTTCTGCTTGCTAGATTTTTCCCCTGATCAAGCACACACAGTACAGATGGATAAAGCTGCATGGACTGCTCCCTTGCAAGGTTACACTGCTACAAACATGGCTGGTGTTAAAAGTATTCTTTCAAAGTAACAATTCAAAGCATCACCACCAGGTGGTTTGTGAGCACAAATGCAAATAACCTTGGGAAGCACAAGAGATCTGGAGCTTCTCGGTTGGATGTTCTAAAGCAGGTATATTAACAGCTTGCACCCATGACTGCTGTCCCTCCAATCACCCCTTGTACACTCTGTTCCTTGTCACTGCCCACTAAAACCCCCGTTCAATCAAGAAATTGCTCACAGTCCCAATAGATTCTGGAGACTACTTCTATGGAGTGCATAAATGCATCTCATAATATAGCTGCATTCTGCTGCTCTCCACTATTAAACTGATAAAACATTAAAGCCAAACAAGAACCCAAGAACCAACAGGCTATGGCGTTACTTCGCCCTACTTCGTAACGTAAAGCGATGAATGCATTAATAGTGCTGTTAACGGAGGAAATGCTGTTTTTATTCCCTCCCGCATTTGTTGCAGTCTTATATTCCATGCAGGAATTAGGAGAGCATGTTTGTAATACAGAGATGCAGTTCTTGCCCGGACGCAGATAAAGCGTTCTATCGGCTGAAGTGCTGCTTCGGATGGATGCTGAGATTTCAAGTTGATATCATGAATGGTATAAATAAAGCTGGGAGATGAAACCGTGCATTTTACCACTTCACTTTAATGGAATGTTTAATTGAAAAAAACATTCTGCAAGAGCGCTCAGTAAAACACATACAGGGAAGAGGTTATGGAAATACTGAACTGAGATGCAGATATAAACTGTTGTGTTAGAGCAGTAAAGCCCATTTTCCTACCAGCTTTAAAAGTTGCACTCCGTATTAATCTACAGAGCACTCTAAAAGGCTGGATACCATGGTATCAGTATAGCCGCAGCACTCTAATTAATTATAGCACTGTGGCGCAATATATAGTACATAGCTAATAAAAATCACAATTACCGGGCTATTTAAATCCCAAAATGAATGAATTTCCAACAAGCTAACATTAGCAGTATTATACTAATTTCATTTCTGTGATATTACACAAGTAGGATGTGTAGACTCTGATGCGGAAACAACCGCATGTTGGAAACCACATCTTCTGCATTCGTTTGATGGGACTCTTGCATCACCAGTCCGTGGATCCATGGCCTCACTAACACGAAGACACAAGTGGACAGGTCACTGCCTTGCACAAGAGCAGCACAGTTGTATCCTGCTGCTGTGAACATACTGATGGTTTGATTTTTAAGGCAAGATTGTATCTGCACACACTCAACTTTTTAGATAGAGAAATGGAACTAAGGCTCCAATAGAACCCCAATTTAATTATTGGTATCTACCATTTATTGTGGGGGTGCTACCAACTACAGTTATGGTAAGTACAGTAGAACAAGAAAAAAGGCTGTATTGTCGGTGCACAAAAGGAAGAGTGACCTGATACTCACATCTACCTCAATACTCATAAAATTTAACTTTTAATATTATTGAATTAAAACAGTGTGACAATGACTAACACACAGACTACAGGTATAGGCGAAACATAGAGGTTAAAATTTAGACACATACAAAACATTGAATAAGTGCATGAAAGAAGTAAATGTGATTAAAGATTTAAAAATGGTTTGATTTTTAAAAAGGGAGGGCATATAATGCACAAGCATTGGATGAGGTTTGAATATAGTATGTTAATGTTCTTAATCAAACGCATTACAAAGACCAATTTTTTTTAGGATCAGGCAAATAGCAAAGCCCTCTAAAAATGGTTTGGCTGAACACTGATGGAAATTGATCTCTAACATATTTCAATTTAGCAGAACAGAACTCAATGATCTATCTCATATGTGAGTACACCTCTTTTAGAAGCGATAACTTCATACCCTCTGCACTAAAATTGATGGGAAACTTGCTGGGACTTGAAGTAAAATTACTGGGTTATTTAACAAACAAACAAAAAAACACACAAAAACTTAAATCCTGCACCACAACGCGTTGATATGTATAAATAAATAATAAGATAATACAACATAAAAAATCCTGGAGATATTTACAATGGGTGGTAGCAGGTCTTAAAGTGGTCCTGGTGAGGTGGAACTCATGGAGGAGGACCATGGAGGCACCAGGACCTGAGGAAGGAGTAGGTGGCTGCAGCTCATCAGTAACACTAGTGCCGCCTGTATCATCGATTGACGCAGATGATGGGGCGGGCTTTTCTGTTAGAATTACTGTGCAGGGCAATGGAGATGGTGGAACTAGTTCCCCCTACCATTACAGGTGGTGGAACTCAGTTCCACCTCGTTCCCCGCCACTTTAACCCCTGGGAGGTAATCAATTTACAGGCCTTCAGGATCCCGGCTGTCAGGATACCGATGCCTGGAAACCTGACACCTGGTGAAATACCAGCTGTCAGAATCCTGACCGCCAGCTGGAATCCCCACTTGGGTGGGGTCCACGCTACCACCTGAGGGGGAATATTACTCCGTGGTGACCGAAGGTCGTCACCGGGCCAGAAGCGTGGCAAGCACAGTGAGCCCACAAGGGGACATGCTGCGCTCGCCACTGGTATCCCAGCTGTAGGAATCCCAGTGTCGGCCTCCTGACCACCAGGATCCCGACAGCCAGGATATCATACTGATCCCATTTACAATACCCATACTATTTTGCTACTATATACTGTACATTACAGTGTAGCAACAGACACACAATACCACAGCAAACGTATTTTTTTATCTTAGACAAACTTATCTTACAGGAATACTGTACATTGCCCTACGCACAAAGGGGGACATTTACTAAGCAGTGATAAGAGAGGAGAAGTGAGCCAGTGGAGAAGTGGCCATGGCAACCAATGAGCACTGAAGTAACATCTATAATTTGCATACTATAAAATTATACAGAGCTGCTGATTGGTCGATGGGGCAATTTCTCCACTGGCTCACTTCTCCACTCTTATTACTTTTTAGTAAACGTCCCCCCAAGTGTCCAGTATTTTCTCCAGTCTGGCAGGACCCTAATGGTTTCAATTATTCAATGACAATCACATCAATGAAAATTAATTGAGGAGCGGATAAAAAACACTACTGCCTGTTTGAAATGGGCTGGTGGTAGTAGAAGGGAAGGCCTTGTTTGGGCCATCAAACCTTATCTGGCACCTTCACTTTGGAGTGAATCCTGGACCTTATATACTTAGAATTTTGTGTTCTATGATAAATTTACTGAGTTTCCTTTTGACAACCACAAAGAAGAATTTCCAACATCAGTGCATCCTGCTTCCCAATGAATCCTCAACAATATTAAGGGATGCAAACTGTAAGGCTGCATTTCATTGACCATGGCAATTTAAGCCCCTATACTGTGAATAATTCTCCTGACAGAAAGAATCACATGAACAGTATGGCTTCCCGGGAAATGACTAAAGTATGATGCTGGCGGTGGCCACTTCCCTATGTAAGCTATAATTATTATATGACATAAGCTATATGCCTCTAGTCAGCTCAGACTGTTACAGATTCCTACCAGTACTTACCACTTGAAAGGTCCAGTAAATACTGGGCATGTAAAATTAGAAGAACTGTTGATTAGATTAGGGGTAAACTGTACCGATCATTTGAATATTTTGTATAACACGATTTTTGTCCAGCAAATATGATATGATTCAACTTGTATAGTTGGGCTGTGTGTTCCACATGATCCTAAACTAAGGACTGTACATTATGCTGTTTTATTATATGCAAAATAAAAATGATCAACTGTGTAAATTTAAGCTTGAGAAATTGCTATTGGGTGATGACTAGTTATTACTACAGACAGACTAGAGGTTAATAACCAATAATTATATAGGGAAGACAGATAGGCACAAGCAATCTGCAAGTTTGTTAGTTGAAGAAGACCAGCTACTATAATTCCCATATAATATGGGACTACTGTAAAGGCCATGTGGAATGTATTATAAACGCTGTATGAAAGATCCTATTCACACAATAACACATTTCTCCTGGCGAACAATACAATATAAGCAGCAGCATCACTGTGATCAAGGACACCAGGTGTTCCGCATAAACCCCCCGCAGGTGCTGAAGACGCACGTGTCTGGGAAGGGGGTGTGACATTTGGGTCTATTCATGAAGCGGTGAAAAGTGTGGAGAAGCTAGCCAATGAAGAACTTGCCAATGGCAACCATTCAGCATTGAAGTAACATTTATAATTTGCATACTGTACAATTGTATGAAGCAGCTGATTGGTTGCCATTGGCAACTTCTCCACAGGATCACTTCTCCACACTTTTCACTGCTTCATTAATAGACCCCATTGTGTGAAGAGGGTGTTGCCTTGATGGCACATCCTAGTTTTTATCACTCCATGGGCATGCCCAACATTCCTGAAGATGCCGAGCAAGCCCCAGGAGACTCTGCACTGTCTGCTTCATGATAATGTTACACTACAGCACCAATCTCACTGAGCTGGAGCCGCATCTTTGTGTCACCCCCTGAAAGGGTGACAATTGGGTGAGGCCTGCACCCATAGTGATGCCAGTGCAACTCCGGGTGAGGATATAAAGTGTAACCATATGATAACCACACTACTGCAGCATCTACAGGCTACAGTGCACTGATCATTGACCTGGAAACAAGGCTTGAGGTCCGATTATCACTAGACTTTGTGAAAAGCACTTTTATAGATGAACACCAGGTTATAAAGGAAGCAGCAGATTGGACCTTATATAAAATCACACTATAGGAAAACAAGCATTTTTTAGATGCAAGAAACAGGAAAACAGACCCCTAAAGAAAGATGGCTCAATAATAAAAACCGAGCAGCGGAGAAACATTCCAAAGAGAATGCTGATATCAAACTGACTTGTGCAGAAATCAGTGGCATAGTATTTTCTAAAGAAACAGAAGTTTATCCATCCCATTGCTGGTGCATACATTTGTTGGCAACAAGTCACATGACAAGTGATGGAAACTTTTTCACAGAACTTTACCTGCATCACAAAGAGATCATTGGTCTAATACAGCAGGCATTCCCAACCTCAGTCCTCAGGGCATTCTGAGGAACTAATTCATGCTCAAGCATGGATATCATGAAAACCTGCACTGTTAGCGTGCCTTGTACACCGTGGTTGGCAATACCTGCTATACAGGCTACTCATGTACAATACAAATGGAAACAACCTGACAGTACAAATAAAGTATGTGCTATAGTAGAGTGACCATTTTATTCCTTTTACCTGGGATGCTCATGGATTACACAGGTTCTGTGGCTGATTAAAACCAGCTGAAATGTAGGCTTGAAGTCAGCCAGCCACAGAACCTGTGTAATCCATCAGCGTCCCAGGTAAAAGGGATAATATGGTCACTCTAGCTATATGTTTCTAGCTTAGAAGTTGGACTCCTGTCTGTAAGGTGCATGTTGGCTGAAGTACTAAAGGGTCTATCTACTAAGCCTTGGATGGTGATAAATTCGCTGGAGATAAAGTACCATCCCATCTGCTCCTAACTGTCATTTTTCAAACACAGCCTGTGACATGGCAGTTAAGAGCCAATTGTCTGGTACTTTATCTCCAGCGACATTATCTCCATCCAAGGCTTAGTAAATAGACCCCTAAATTCCAAGATGGCAGTGTATTATCTTTAATGGGAGAAAGGTCAGAGTCAGAGAACAACCATACTTGCTGACTATTTGGGGGAGATTCAAATGTTTGAAGAATCAGTTGGGTGTCTGTTTTCTCCTGTCTATTAGATAGGAAAAATCAGACTCCCAACTGACTTTTCAAACATTTGAATCTCCCCCAATGTGTCTCCTGGAAAGGAGAAGCCCGGAGAGGAAACACTGCTGGACACTTTGGGGGGCAGGGCGGGGTTCTCAGGTCATTATGCCATGCCCCCACAACAACATTTATATGTCATACAGATACCTAGACCGCAGACACCTGGAACGTATACAAGAACTTCATTCCGTACATTGTCAGTATAATTGTGCCCATGGTTGTCTTTAACGAGGACCTCCCTCGTTTGTACATGTTGAGACGAGGAAGGGGGTCGTTAACGATGCGCGTAAGTGCGCATCGTTAACAATAATGAGTGTACACACTAGGCCAGGCATTCCCAACAGCGGTCCTCAAGGCACACCAACAGTGCAGGTTTTAGTGATATCCAGGCTTCAGCACAGATGGTTAAATCAAAATAACTGAGCTACTAATTAAGTCACCTGTGTTTAAGCCTGGATATCACTAAAACCAGGACTGTTAGTGTGCCTTGAGGACCGTGGTTGGGAAACACTGCACTAGGCCCTTTCGGAGTGATATTGTTCACAATATCGCCTAGTGTGTATGGGGCATAACACAGGAGATATCAGAGATATTGCCTGCTATAGGCTAACTAACGGGGCAGTTCCCATTATTCGCAATGGGAATACAGTTTGGCTATGAACCCCTCCCCCAGCAAACCCCACTCATACAGTCTTCATTATTATAGTTCAGCTCTGCTCCTTTAGGCTACAAATCTGCCTTATGCAAATACTGGATGTCTGGCTCTAAAATACTAGACCACGTATTGATATAGCAACACTGATGTCAGACAAATTCTTTATCCTCAACACAAATATCCAACTTTCTTTCTTTACAAATATTAATAATATTGCGTCTTCAACAAGCACATTAAGCACAATGAAATATGATGTTAGTGTTGCAAACAAGCTAAAGAAGTGAGTTAAAGCATTGCCATGCTATTCATGTAATAACTAATGTATTAGGTTCAGTCCTAATAATTCATTTTGGCAGTGGGATTATTATCGCAGGGAGCAAAGAGTTACTACCCTTTGATACAAAAACACACACACACGTACACACGCAGTCTTCCACTGTTCCACACCAGTCCACCCCTAGGATGCTTTATCTAATCAATAATAACCATTCCCCATTGACATTACACCATCTGCCTTGCTGTAGTGCTAAGTGCAACTCAACTGTTATAAAGAGACTTTTCTCAGCCTCTTAAAGTCACAGCCCCACTTAGCAAATTGTACGTAAGATACATCAGTTTGAAAGGATGCCTCCCTGTGACACCAGGGTCATGGACTTATGATACTGTTAAAAACAGTGGCACCCCATCCTTTGTCATTGTCTTTCAAGTCTAATGGAAAACTTGCTTGACTTGTAAAAGGCTCCAGCTTGACAGTTACATTTCTGAATACAGTAGCATCTGGCAAGGTAGCATGAAATTAGCTAAATGAATGGCTTATATTGGTAACTGACTTACGATTATTTTATATATATATATATATATATATATATATATATATATATACACACAAAGAACCCATACTCCAATTTTAGTATAACCATTTTCATTTTGTTTTATTAATGTAGCACAAAGACTGACATCACAACACTTTCAGCCACAGTATGATATGACGTTAGCTAGAGCATGTTCAAGTTTACTTCTTTAAACAAATAATTATTATTGAAAAATGACATTTACATATAAGTTAGCAAAGATGTATTTTCCATAAGGGTACAATAAAGCACACATTAGGAACATTTATCCAATCATAACAGAAAGTATTCACATCATGTTGTTTCTAGAAGTGACCAGTAGGGAGGCCCATCCATCCTTTTGACTCCCATCTCCACTCCTTTTTCAAATGTAATATTTTTAATTCCCTTTATTTGGAGCTGGCCAATTTGTTACATTGCTCTGGGCCACAGCCGGGACCCCCATTTGTTACAAAGAAACATAGAAACATAGAATTTGACGGCAGATAAGAACCACTTGGCCCATCTAGCCTGCCCCTTTTTTTTTATCCTTTAGGCAATCTCCACCCTTTTTGAACCTTAATTCTTTGTAAGGATATCCATATGCCTATCCCAAGCATGTTTAAATTGCTCTACAGTCTTAGCATCTACAACCTCTGATGGGAGGCTATTCCACTTATCCACTACCCTTTCTGTGAACTAATTTTCCTTAAATTTCCCCTAAACCTCCCCGTCTACAGTCTCAGTGTATGTCCCCCCTTTCCCTTCTCTCCTCCAAACTATACATGTTGAGATCTTTTAGCCTTTCCGGGTAAGATTTGTGATGTAGGCCATGCATCATTTTAGTCGCCCTTCTTTGTACACTCTCTAATGTATTTATATCCTTCTGGAGATATGGTCTCCAGTACTGGACACAGTATTCCAGATGGGGCCATACCAATGACCTATACAGTGGCATTATCACTTCTTTTTTCCTGCTACTGATTCCTCTCCCAATGCTACCAAGCATCTGACTTGCCTTTCTCATTGCTTTATTGCATTGCTTTCCTGCCTTCAAGTCACTTGAAATAGTGACTCCTAAATCCCTTTCCTTCTCTGTAGTTTCCATTATAGTACCCTTGATGCCATATTTAGCCTTTGGGTTTTTGAGACTTAAGTGCATGATTTTGCATTTTTTAGCATTAAACTGTAGTTGCCACATTCTTGGTCACTTCTCAAGCTTACCTAGGTCATCAATCATTTGTTTTACCCCTTCCAGTGTGTCTACTCTGTTGCATATCTTTGTATCATCTGCCAAAACGCATACTTTCCCTTCAACACCATTTGCAATGTCACCAACAAAGAAATTACAGAGAAGTGGACCAAGTACAGATCCCTGGGGTACTCCACTGGTAACATTTCCCTCCATAGATTGCACTCCATTTACTACAACTGACTGTTTCCTATCCTGCAACCAGGTTCTTATCCATTTAACTGTTTTGTTCAGATTAGATATGTTAAGCTGGGTAAACACCTATTTGATCCTCAGCTTAAATGCTCCTGATCAACCGAGCAATATGTTTCCAGCCGTAAAATACTGTGAGGCAGCAGTAGTGAGGTTAAGAGGCTCCTCTATGGGGACCAGGAGGTTGGCTGTGTAGCGCATAAGATGCGACATCCTGGTACCGAATGTTGC
Organism: Pseudophryne corroboree; assembly: GCF_028390025.1. NCBI lineage: Eukaryota > Metazoa > Chordata > Amphibia > Anura > Myobatrachidae > Pseudophryne > Pseudophryne corroboree. The sequence continues at coordinate 80,673,259 of NC_086452.1, forward strand.
AGGAGCATTATAAGCCATTTATCAGCTAACGTACCTGCATCGGCACCATAGGCGTTTCTATAATGGGTGCAGTGTGTGCGGTGCACACGGGCCCCTGGGTCTAGGGGGGCCCACATCGCATACACTGCACTCATAGGGTGTCATTCCGAGTTGATCGCTCGTTGCCGATTTTCGCAACGGAGCGTTTAAGGCTAAAATGCGCATGGTACGCAGTGCGCATGTGCTAAGTATTTTAACACAAAACTTAGTAGATTTACTCACGTCCGAACGAGGAATTTTCATCGTTGAAGTGATCGGAGTGTGATTGACAGGAAGTGGGTGTTTCTGGGTGGAAACTGGCCATTTTCTGGGAGTGTGCGGAAAAACGCAGGCGTGCCAGGATAAAACGCGGGAGTGTCTGGAGAAACGGGTGAGTGGCTGGCCGAACGCAGGGCGTGTTTGTGACGTCAAACCAGGAACGAAACGGCCTGAGCTGATCGCAATCTGTGAGTAGGTCTGGAGCTACTCAGAAACTGCTAAGAATTTTCTATTCGCAATTCTGCTAATCTTTCATTCGCTATTCTGCTAAGCTAAGATACACTCCCAGAGGGCGGCGGCCTAGCGTGTGCAATGCTGCTAAGATCTGCTAGCGAGCGATCAACTCTGAATGACCCCCATAGAGTATACTTACCCCTCCGTAGTCCCGCAGCAACAGCCCTGCAGTGCGGGCACAATTCACTTGGAAAATGGCTGCCACAGCCATTTCCGAATGATATGCGCATTGGAGATATCTGTGGGAACAAGGTGCCATATTCCTGGAGACCTGCGCTTGTGCAGTAGACTCTGTAGAGTCTACTAACTGCCAGAGAGGAGGAGGCCCGCAATGGAAGCTGCAAACAGGTCACCTCCTCTCTTGAAATGCCCCTGATCGGCACTGCATACACAACTATACTATCGTCAGCCATTCACTTGATATCTGGAGAACGGGCTGACGATTGTATAGTTGTGTACCCAGCTTATAGAGCAGTCTTCAGTGGACCAACATTGGACCAACAGCTGTATATTGCCATTTCTAGTAATGTCTATGTGCAAAACATTTTTCACTTTGCCATGTATGCATTGGTTTTTCCTAACTGTACTAAATGTTTGGATATTCCAATAAAAAATAGTTTTAAAAAATAAAATAAGTGACGAGTGCGGTACAAGGGCAAGTCTAACTCCTGAGACTCTCCTCACAGCCCATTCTCCCCCAGCACATATGACATCATAATGTCCCCACAGAGGAGGCTGGAATCAGGAGGTTGGGCACCCAGAGCATCCTATGCTCTCCAAGTATTGCTGTACCCATCCAGGTCCATCACAAACTGGAGACAGGACAACTGGAAATATATACAGTAGCATATGTGCAGAAGATAACAACGGCATGCGCCAGCACCACACTGATGCACATTATATCAGTATCTTTGGGATCTCCCCCAAATGGGGCAATTTAAAAGCAATAAGTATAACAGGTTGATGGATGGAACCCTCTTGGATAAATGCATGGTGCATGTCCAAACTCGCACCTATATTTCAAAAGCTGTCAGAGAATCTCTCCACTCAGCAGTCACAGAGAATAGTCAGATATGTTTGCTATAACGTATAATGCTTGTTTATCATGCTGTATATACTGTATAGTCTGCTGATATGTTATTATAGATCATTGTTACTTTCTTTAATTAGATATGTTGTTTTCACTTCTTACTGAGATCAAGAGTAACATACTGTATGGCCACTTTGAAGGTTAGAGGACCCCACAAATGCGAAGCTTGAAGTATGGGGGTCATTCCGAGTTGATTGCTCGCTGCCGATTTTCGCAGCGCAGCGATCAGTTAAAAAAATGGCAAAACTGCGCATGCGTATTCACCGCAATGCGCAGGCGCGTCGTACGGGTACAAAGAGGATCGGTGCTGGGCAATGGATTTAATGAAGAATCCATTTGCGCAGCCGATCGCAAGGTGATTGACATAAAGAGGGCGTTTATGGGTGTCAACTGACCGTTTTCTGGAAGTGTTTGGGAAAACGCAGGCGTGTCCAGGCGTTTGCAGGGCGGGTGTCTGACGTCAATTCCGGGACCAAAAAGACTGAAGTGATGGCAAGGGCTGAGTAAGTCCAGAGATACTCTGAAACTGCACAAAATGTTTTTGCACCGCTCGGCTGCAAAGGCGTTCGCACACTTGCAAAGCAAAAATACACTCCCCCGTGGGCGGCGACTATGCGTTTGCACGGCTGCTAAAAGTAGCTAGCGAGCGATCAACTCGGAATGACCCCCATGTCAGGTAGGTTGCCCATCGCGGAATTAGAGCATACATTTATAAAAAGACAACAATATAGCGTTACTGAAAAGAAACAAGCATTCTTGGCAACTTAATAATAATAGTAATAATGATGATGACGATGATAATTATAGTAACAATAATATATAGAAAGCTTGACTTTATCAATTAGTAAGCAGCCCACCACTGCCCAGATTCACACTCTCACACCCTGTTGTTTCTGATAGTAACCCTTGCACAGCCACTGTACGAGTCTCCTGCTGGAAGATTAACTATGCTCCATGCACATACTAATGGCCTATCTGTGTGGTAACTAGCAAGTCAATAGCCTCTCTGTAACAAACTATGATAAATAGCAGCACACTTTCTGTCTTAGTGTTAATACTCAAGGGGGCATGTTTTTATTCATGGAGAATTTCATCTGTATGGAGAAAAATAGCAGCACACTTTCTGTCTTAGTGTTAATACTCAAGGGGGCATGTTTTTATTCATGGAGAATTTCATCTGTATGGAGAAACAAAGAAAGTAATTCTTCATTCTTAATTTTCATTGATTGTTTAAGGATAGCAACTTGTGAAGTGACATGGAGAAAAGGTGTAAGAAGGACAGGTGAACTTTTATGTAAGCCGTGGAATGTACTTACTGTATAAACCCATGATATCAGGGCAGGTCCCGTGTGCCGGCTCTGTGTGGGTCCCTCCTCTAAGGAGGCACAGTAGACTCTAACTTTGGGCCATAGTCTACTGTGCATGCACAGGGCTTCAGGAACATGGCGCCTGTGCTATATCTCTGGAGACATCTCTATTGAACATGCACAAATGTTTGGGAAAATGGCTGCCGTGCTCTGGAGAGGTAAGTATGATTATATGGGTGCAGGGTGTGCGGTGTGGGCCTACCATGGACAGAGGGGCCTGTGTGCAGTGCACACCTTGCACCCATTTTAGAGATGCCAATGCATGATATATAGCCAGACTCAGAGGTGTCCTGTGATAGCACACACTGTCCTCTACCTTTGGTGAATGTGATTTCATGATCTCACAGTACAAATGCTGGAGTGAGCAGGAAGAACTGTGCTAGGCATGTTCTAAGGGCATGCCCTGCACATTTCTATGTAGCAGGGTGCCTCCTAAGGCTCGATGCAATCTGGAAATGGGTACCATTGGGCAGCTGCCCACTTGGCTTTGTGCAATGGGATGCAACATCGAATGCCAGGGTTGGATTGGCCCACAGGGGTACAGGGGAAATCCCGAGTGGGCCCTACTGCCTGAGTGCCCAGACCCTCTTCTAGGTTTCAGGTTCCAGACTCTGCACTCAAATTATACAGTGCATCCGGAAAGTATTCACAGCGCTTCACTTTTTCCACATTTTTTTATATTACAGCCTTATTCCAAAATGGAATAAATTCATTTTTCTCCTAAAAATTCTACGCACAATACCCCATAATGACGTGAAATTTTTTTTGTTGAGATTTTAGCAAATGAGAAATCACTTGTACATAAGTATTCACAGCCTTTGCTCAATACTTTTTTGATGCACCTTTGGCCACAATTACAACCTCAAGTCTTTTTGAATATGATGCCACAAGCTTGGCACACCTATCTTTGGGCAGTTTCACCCATTCCTCTTTGCAGCACCTCTCAAGCTCCATCAGGTTGGATGGGAAGTGTCGTGCACAGCCATTTTCAGATCTCTCCAGAGATATTTAATCTAATTCAAGTCTGGGCCCTGACTGGGTCACTCAAGGACATTCACAGAGTTGTCCTGAAGCCACTCCTCTGATATCTTGGCTGTGTGCTTAGGGTCGTTGTCCTGCTGAAAGATGAACCGTCGCCCCAGTCTGAGGTCAAGAGCGCTCTGGAGCAGGTTTTCATCAAGGATGTCTCTGTACACTTCTGAATTCATCTTTCCCTCTATCCTGACTAGTCTCCCAGTTCCTGCCGCTGAAAGACATCCCCACAATATGATGCTGCCACCACCATGCTTCACTGTAGGGATGGTATTGGCCTGGTCATGAGTGGTGCCTGGTTTCCTTCAAACATGATGAAAAAAAGTGAGATTTCTGCGCTAATTATGACCCAGGTATGGGATATGGTTGAATCAACATACACCACTCTTATAGTTAGTAAAAAAGGTTCATTCCTAAATAGCTATAATTCAATACATAAAACATATATCTAAAATGCAGACAACACAGCTGTATTAATAATTAATCACGAAATGTCAGTTGTAACAATGAGTATCCAATGCGAATGCCAGAAAAATAAAACTGAAAAATTTAACAAAAAAATGAACATAAAGCTAAAAAATGAGAGTAAAAAATAAAAAATAAAAAATGGAGAAGAAGTAGACAAGTGCAATATCCCTTTAAGAGATCCCTTGTACTGATGTACAGTACTCGTTAATGGTATGCCTCCTTTAAGAAATCTAACCAGTGTGGAGACCAAAATGCTTTATCTAAATAAGTACAGTCTCTGTTAAAAAGCTCTGCTTAGTAATACTGTCCATCGAGGGCTTAATTGCAAATACGCTTTGAATAAACAGCGTGTGTACTGTGTAAGGGTCTTACCCATACGGCATCAAATGCTCCAGCTACCGCTCACAGGCAGTGTCAGACTGGGGCATGAAGGGCCCTCCAGGGAATGCAATCACAGGGGCCCACTTAGGGGCATTGTCATATGCATGAAGGGGTGTGGCCACGTGACCAGAGAGGAGTGGCCAGCCATTATAGGCACCACCTAGCATAGTATATAAAGAAAAAGAGCTCTTCCTCTCTGCCCACTTCAAGCTGTTGTGTATGTGCCTTGGTTACACCGGGAGAGAACAGTAGTATACGTGCCTGGGTTACATCGGGAGAGAGCAGAAGTATATGCACCTGGGTTACACCGGGAGAGAGTAGTAGTATACGCGCCTGGGTTACACCGGGAGAGAGCAGTAGTATATGCGCCTGGGTTACACCGGGAGAGAGCAGTAGTATACGCGCCTGGGTTACATCGGGAGAGAGCAGAAGTATATGCGCCTGGGTTACACCGGGAGAGAGTAGTAGTATGCGCGCCTGGGTTACACCGGGAGAGAGCAGTAGTATATGTGCCTGGGTTACACCGGGAGAGAGCAGTAGTATACGCGCCTGGGTTACACTAGGAGAGAGCAGTAATATACGCGCCTGGGTTACATCGGGAGAAAGCAGAAGTATACACGCCTGGGTTACAGCAGGAGAGAGCAGTAGTATACGCGCCTGGGCATGTTTTTATTTATGCACAGCTTCCATTTTATAACAAAATATAACCATTATAATCATATTTACAATTATATACATAATAAATAAATAGAGATCATTACATCATGATATTTACCGTTTACATAACTCAAATATGTTTTTCATCACTTTATCATACTTTAATTTTAAACATTTTCCTTGATCCACATAATTTCTGTGAATCCATTTCAGGGAGCCCCCCCAACATTTCCCACTTAGCTGACTCAACATTTAACACACATTTATCCATCTATCATAAACCCTCCACCTCCATACACTCCCACATTTATCCACAATCCTACCTTCATTCATACCTTTCACCCTCCATACATACCGGACTACCAACAAATAATTATAACTAGAGTAACATATCTGCATATTTTAAGGTGTATGCAAACCCCTTCTTTAAAAAAATGAAACAACAAAACCTAATCAGCTGAGAAAAAGTGACCAGGACAGAAAAGAACCTGAGACTGAAAAGAGGATATCTTCCACCACCCACTAAGGGGGTTTCAACTGGCGCCACAATCTGGACCAGCTGACAGTGTCCAATCTATTCTTCTCCAGATCCATCATCCGACTCACCTCATGAAGAATACGACCCACCACCTCTTCACAGGGAAGGACTTTTCCTCTCAAACTAACCAGACACCGTGCCTGCCACGCGTGGAACCTAACCGCTAAGCTGACTAAAAAAATTGTGCCTAAATCAAAGCCCCCATACCCTTTGAATGCCCCGTAGACCCATTCCGGGTAACTGAGCCCCGAAAGGCAAGGGTTCCTATGGCACCCGACACTGTTTTGTAAACCTTTATGTTAAAGGGACATCTACAGAAGAAGTGGTCCATGGTCTCCTCCTCCCCTTGACATTCCTCCCGTGGGCAAACACGTTCATCGGCACTTCTAAATTTGATGTTTCCCTAACATAAAGCCTCCCTTGAAAAGAGAACCAGGCAATATCCCTAAACTTCAGAGGTACCCTCTGGGAATTTACCAGATTCAATCCTTCTGTGAGAACATTACCTGGGCAGTCTTTCAGGGCCAATGGGACATAAAAGTGGGAACACAAGACCCTCTTCCCCAACTCCTTTCTCGAGAGATCTCTTATATCACCCACCTGCAGGCCCCATCACCTAATCACTTTCAGACACTGGATCACATAGATCGGGAGGTAGCCTCTCTGAGCCCGAAAAATTCTCAGTCTGCCATCCTGTAACCATACTCTAATAAAGGGAGACACCCATTCCCTAAAGCCATTTACCCACCGAGGGGGCGTCTCTAAGCAGAGACCACCGACATTTAGCTTTAAAAAAGCTGTTACAAAGAAGACTACGGGGTTTACCATATCCAAGCCCCCTTCTGCCCTCGGTCTGTAAGTGATACCTCTTTTCACAATGTTCATCTTGTTCCCCCACAAAAGCAGAAAAAACAAGGAATTCATTCTAGTCCACAAAGATTGTGGCAAAAAACATACATAGCTGACATACAAAAACATTGGGATCAGGTAAGTTTTACACAGGTCCACCCTTTCCCTCAGAGAGAACTTCCATCCTATCCAGCTCTTTACTTTACGGGTTGCACCATCCAGTTTCCCGACCCAATTTGTACTTGCATAGTCACCATGATCAAATTTGATGCCCAAGATTTTTATACATTGACTGGCCTTGGGGAGGCTGTCCGGAAGATCAAACTCGTTGCCTTCCTCCCCCATCCAGAAAACTTCACACTTGTCCTGATTGATTATGGAACCCGAAGCACTTGAATATTCCATGATCAGTTGGTCTACATCACGTGCCTCTGCCACCTCAAAGGAAACTCTGGGTTCAGCTGCACCCCTTCAAACATGCCGCCCTCAACCCTTCTTATAAAAGGATCGATTGCGAACACGTACAAAAGAGGGCTCAGGGGACACCCCTGACGAACACCAGAGTCTACTGGAAATGCAGGCCCTACCCAACCATTCACAAGTGGGAAGCTCTTGGCCTTTTTATACAAAACTTTCAACCAATTTACCGCCCTTATAGGGAAACCATACCTTTCAAGTAAGGCCCACAGGTACTCATGATTGACCCGATCAAAAGCCTTAGACTGATCCAATGCCAGCAGAAATGTATTCAACTTTCCAGCCCTGCACCTGTCAAGAGCCTCCCGGACACCAAGGACAGCAGTAAAGGTACTGCGGCCCTTTACAGTACAGTGCTGGGAAGGTGAAAGTACAAGCTCTGAAAATTCCCTTAGCCTGTTGAAAAAGATTTTTGCCAGAATCTTTCTGTCCGTATTGAGAAGAGCGATGGGGCGCCAGTTCTCAATATGGACCGGGTCCTTACCTTTGGACAGCAAAATAAGAGCTGACTGTCTCATGGAAGGAGGGAGTTCACCCTCACCCAGGCTAGTATTATATACTTCCGTAAGACGAGGAGCCAGTATATCTGAGAATTCTTTATAGAATTCAGCTGTTAAACCATATGGTCCTGGAGATTTTTTGGGAGTTAACCCGCCAATTGCCTCTCTGACCTCCTCCACACCTATTTTGCTGTTCAAACAGTCAAAAGAAGCATCTGGCTCCACAAGACCAGGTGTCTCCCTCAGAAATGCCTCCATCGTTTCTCTGTCAAGTGCCTTCGCAGACAAGAGTTCAGCGTAATAGGACCTGATGACTTTTAGGATGCCTTCCTCACCCTTCTGAAGCACACCCTCTCCATCAACAAGCCCTCTTATCTCTTTAACATCAATCCCCCTCCTACAACTCTGGTAGGGATCCGGCAAGTGGTACTTTCCGTAATCCCTCTCCAAAATCAAAGATGATAGACGGCTATACTGATGTTCTCTTATCTGTGATTTCACCCGGGAGATTTCCCCACTATCCCCCTGTTCAGAGATCAGGAAATCTAATCTCCTTCTTAGAGTATAGTAGGTATTTTTTTTAAGCAAGTTTCTTTTGACTACTAGCCTCCTGAAAAGACTTCGGGCTCTCTTTTTTACTTCTTCCCACCACTCCGATCTACTCCAACCAGCCTCCAACAGTGACTCCTGCGCCTGAAAAAACTCCCTGAAAGACTGTCTCACTTCCTCTTCCTTGAGAAGCTCAGCATTCAGACGGCACAGACCCTTTCCTTTCTGGAAGGATTGCGAGGCATTCAAAACAAAACTTAAGTACCCGTGATCTGAGAACTCTACAAACTTTACCTCTGAAGGTAAAGTGCTTGAGGACTCCTTAACAAAAAACCTGTCTATTCTAGATCTGCGCTGACCACAAAAGTAAGTGTAACCCGTGAGGTCTGGTTGATGTTTAATGTGTACATCAACCATACCTGCCTGACTAGCCATACTAACTAAAAAATTCTCATCATAGCCCAGCCTCAGTCCTCTGGAACCTCCCCTGTCTTTTGGCCTAATGATGGCGTTGAAATCGCCCCCAAAGATGACTTGCTGGGCCGTGAAAAGAAAGGGTTTAACCATTTCAAAAATACATTTCCTATCCCAGCGAGACTGGGGGCCATAGATATTAACAAGCCTAAGGTTATGTCCTCTTAAAGTGACATCCCAAATCATACACCTTCCCACTTGTAACTCAACAACCTTGCGCACGGATACCATGTCGGTAAAAAGTACTGCCACCCCACCGTACGGCTCAGCAGCAAGAGACCAAAAGAGGGCCCGCGCCTCAACTCACTTTTAGCTTTGTGAAGGGCTGCTAATCTGTTGATCCGGGTCTCTTGTAAGAACAAGATGTCCACGTCCTGGTTGTCAAAAAACTCAAAAGCCAGATACCGAGCACGTACGGATAACACGGAAGCCACATTCATTGTGGCACATCGAATAGGATGGGGATCCATGGTTCCAGATTGTTGAAATGGACTATGCACATACATTACTCTAGTTATCTCCACCACCCCCACCACCAACACCACAGTCCATACATGCCACCCCATTCACTTCCTCAATCACAACCACATCCACACCCGCACCAGCCACTTTAGGACCAGGGTCAGGGGGTTCCCTTGCATCCAGTGACCCAGGGCCAGACTCATTATTTTGATTGATCTCACTCTCAGATTCACTCTCTGCTTCTTTCCCTATCACCATCACTTCCTCCTCAGCAGCAACCACCTCCACACCTACCTCCTCATCCTCAAACAGTGGCTTCTCAAACTCCACCTCCTCTTTTCTTTGCTCCAATTCAATCCTATTAGATCCCACTCTAAACTTTCTGCTGCAACATCCTCTATTTCACTGTCTGCATTCCCTTCTCCCTCCTCCCTCCTTCTCTTCCCTACCATCTTAATTACTTCTTTCCTTTCTTTGTTCTTTCTTCTCTGTCTTCTAGGTTTAAGTCTTGGTTCCCCTTTTTCTAGAACCACTTTTCCCTCATCTTCCTCATCTGTCAATACTCCAAACCTATTTGAAAGAATCACCTCTTCCTCCACTTTCCTCTTTGTTGTTTGTACTCCTTTTTTTCCCACCTGAAACCAGGATTGGGACTGGGATTGAGGCTGGGATTGGGCCTGAGGCTGAACTTTGCTTCCTTCTGACACTATTTTTCCAATTTCCCATAACATTTCTTTCTCTTTGTTCACTTTAACTACTCCCCCCTTAGTAATTCTCATTTCTAAACTACTACCTTCCTCAAAATTCACGCAACCCCTGTTGTTATGATTTGCCATGGGGCAACGACTGTAGGGATGTCCCATCTCATCACAAAGGTTACATTTCACCTTATTACATGTTCTAGATGTATGTCCACTCTCCCCACACATCGAACATTTCACACCCCCACAGTCACCACTGAGGTGGCCAGCCTCACCACACTTAAAACATGTCCTTGGTTGACCAGTATAAAATATCTGCACCCGGTCTCGACCTATGTAAGCAGCAGATGGAATATGGTGCACACCGGTCTCCCCAGGATACAGACGTACACTGGCCAACCAAGCACCTCCCCACACTCCCATTGTGTGGTCCATTTTCCTAATGTCAGATTGCAATTCACATTGCCTGCTTAACCAAAACCTGATATCTTCCACAGGTATGGATTCATTGCGGACAAGGATGGTCACTTTTATGTCATTTTGCTTCTCCATCAAATCCGCCTCATACTTACAGTAACCATTCTTGTCCTTGTTTACAGACCACTTTCTCCAAAAAATAAACAATGTTTCCTTATTATAAAAGCTGACATCATACTCAACAGATTTTATAGGGTGAATACAGGCATATAAATCTCTGTAAGTAACCCCAAGAGAAAAAATTAACCTTAGAAAATCAGTCTTAGGTGGGGGGGTCCCCATCACCCACCCACCTAAACTGTACTAGGTTTCGTCTCACTCTTTGGCCACCACTACCACCACCAAATCTTGTATCCTTATTTCCAGAATTTTTCCCCATATCTGTCGCCTTCTGTGCATAAGACATTTCATCAGGGTTAGGCTTGCCCGCACTCCCTCCACCCTCTGTCACTGAAAAAGAAACAAGAGGAGCTAAATTTACATTTTCACTTTGCAGTTTTCCCCCCACATTTTTATCCTTTCCTTCTGGAATGTCTTTAGAATTCTTTTTCATTACTTCTGCACTGATTAACGACAATGCTTCCTTCACCCTGGCAGGAGCTGGAATGTTCCCATACATTGACTCTGCAACTACTTTCTCACCAGCATCCAAAGTCTCTGGATCTAGAGCTGGCAGACCTTGAGCCAAACTATCAGTTATTACAGTTTTCCTTACTGCCATTCCCACACCTCCCTGCACTTCTTTGGACACAGCCTGCACAATTACACTAGGACCTGCATCAGATTCAAGCAAAATGTTAACAGGCTCATCCTCCATGCCACCCTGCGCCCTACATAGACCTGACACCGGATCCTACCCTCCGGTCCTCACCGGCCTGTCGCCTATAACAGCATTTTCATTACTGCTACCATTGCCCGGCACCTTGGAAGCCACGGGTAACCTCCGGGAATCCCCTCCTGACAACACCTGCACAGATCTTACCTTGCTTGGTGCGCCACCAGGGATTCCCGTGCCGCCATCTGCTCCCCTCGCCTCTGCTTCCTTCTCCATAGCAGCCGATGATGTTGTATCCAGAAAAACCACAGCTTCTTCCTGGACAGGCACACTCTGGAGCTCATCAATAGCTGGGGATTCCTCCATCTCCACACCCTCTTCCTTCTCCAGGTGAATCAACTCCTTTGACGAGGGTGTAACCTGAATTCTATGCACTGCAGTTAACTCCTTCCCTGCTGGTATGGAAGCTTTTGCCTTTTTTTTTCTTTCCTTCAGATTCCTTTAAAGATGTTATTCTGGCCTTTATATTGCACATGGTTGCTTGTATTTCATCCATTTCACCCTGGATCCTGACCCGCTGCAAATTGCCAATTGTATTACACTTTCTCTTGCGAGCATAATACCTGGATTTAAGTTTAGCAGCTTCTGCCATTAATTCCTTTAGGCCTAAATGGACCCAGTAATCTTCCTCTGAAACATCATCATCACAGTCTGAGTCCTCTGCATCTGAGATATCTTCTGTTATATTGACATTAACCCCTTCCTTGCCTGGAGGCTCAGCCGCTGCGGTGACTGTACCGTCCCCACCAGTAATCTTACTGGCAGAGGTGCCTTCCACAGGCTTAGGGGTACACAATCTTCCTGCCGATCCCTGCTGCTTCACAGGGGCTGCGGCAACACTGCTGGTACTCCTTGTAATCCGTGGCTTGCTGGCTGATTCCACCGTCTCTTCCTGTCCCCCAACCCCTACAGCTGGGGAAGGGGGTGGCGTGAGGGATGCCTGCCCCTTCTTCATACCTCTGGGACCCGAAGGCAGCAGCCCTGGGCCCGGGCCTTCCACCTGCTGAAACTTCCACTCTCCCCCTGCTAAGAGCAGCAACTCCTGCCCAGGAATCCTGCAGGGGGGCGGGCACTCTCACTCTGCGGCACTGCTAGGCTCTGGAGCTCAGGAGCTCCTGCACATATGTCTGCCCACCAGGAGAGAGCAGTAGTATACGCGCCTGGGTTACACCAGGAGAGAGTAGTAGTATATGCGCCTGGGTTACACCGGGAGAGAGCAGTAGTATACGCGCCTGGGTTACATCGGGAGAGAGCAGAAGTATATGTGCCTGGGTTACACCGGGAGAGAGCAGTAGTATACGCGCCTGGGTTACAGTGGGAGAGAGTAGTAGTATATGCACCTGGGTTACACCGGGAGAGAGCAGTAGTATACACGCCTGGGTTACATCGGGAGAGAGCAGAAGTATATGTGCCTGGGTTACACCGGGAGAGAGCAGTAGTATACATGCCTGGGTTACACCGGGAGAGAGTAGTAGTATATGCACCTTGTTTACACCGGGAGAGAGCAGTAGTGTGGTAGTGTGAGAGCAGTAGTGTGGTTACGCGCCTGGGTTACACCGGGAGAGAGCAGTAGTATACGCGCCTGGGTTACACCGGTAGAGAGTAGTAGTATACGTGCCTGGGTTACACCTGGAGAGAGCAGTAGTATATGTGCCTGGGTTACACTGGGAGAGAGCAGTAGTATACGCGCCTGGGTTACACTGGGAGAGATCAGTAGTATACGTGCCTGGGTTACACCGAAAGAGAACAGTAGTATACGCACCTGGGTTACAGTGGGAGAGAACAGTAGATACACATAAAGACCCCAGTATAGTGCCAGAAACAGATAATGACCCAGTATAATACCAGATACAGATAATGACCCAGTATAATGCCAGATACGCCACCAGCTGTGCCGGATACACATACGCCACCAGCAGTGCCGGATACACATACGCCACCAGCAGTGCCGGATACACATATGCCACCAGCAGTGCCGGAAACACATACGCCACCAGCAGTGCCGGATACCCATACGCCTCCACAGTGCCGGTTACCCATACTCCTCCACAGTACCGGTTACCCATTTGCCTCCACAGTGCCAGTTAGCCATATGCCTCCACAGTGCCAGTTACCCATATGCCTCCACAGTGCCAGTTACCCATATGCACACACAGTGCCAGTTACAAATATGCCCCCACAGTGCCAGTTACCCATATGCCTCCACAGTGCCAATTACCCATATGCCTCCACAGTGCCAGTTACAAATATGCCCCCACAGTTCCAGTTACCCATATGCCTCCACAGTGCCAGTTACCCATATGCCTCCACAGTGCCAGTTACACATATTCCTCCACAGTGCCAGTTACCCATATGCCTCCACAGTGCCAGTTACCCATATGCCTCCACAGTGCCAGTTATTTACCGCACTGCCCAGGTTCTGCTGCTGCTCCCATTACTGCTCCTGTGTCTGAGGGCCGGGGAGGAGATCGTATCATGCGCCTCTCCTGCCCCTTAATCTGACACCGAGCACAGATACACTTTGCAGCTGACGGCTGAAGAGGAGCACCAGTGGCTCAGAGCAGCTAGGTGAGGGATGCCGATGCAAGTGATCAGTGACACATCCGCTGGTCTCACTGGGGGCAACTCAGGCCGGAACTTCGAGCACAATGGATGGAAAACAGGCAGCAGCCAGCCCCCCCCCCCCCCCCCGACACCCCACACAGAGTCCAACGACTTCTCCATATGCCGGTAAATTGGCTTGAGGGGAAGGAGCATGGCCAGGTGGGATATAATCAGCGCTGCCGCCGGGCTCTCCTTCCGCTGCTGCTCCAGTGTTGAGGATGGGGAGGAGAGCACAGCGCACGCCTCTCCTGCCCCTCAGCTTACTATACCCAGGTGGTTCCTGAGTTCTCGCACCACTGCTTCCCCGGGCACCACACTATAGTAGGCCCGCCCTCACACAAAAGAGGGCGTGGCTAAGAATAGCTGGGGCCTACCCGTGGTTTCACCGGCTCCCTGGTGGCCCAGTCCGAGCTTGCTCACAGGTGCTGTTTCTCTTATTCACTGGGTCGGTCTGAGGCTCAAGGAGAGTGGCGTGCTCTCACTGTGCCGTATTATGTCTGCTGGCTGTGAAGCTCAGTAGGCTGACGATCTTATTTGTTGAAATGTGGCGGTTCACTATGGAGACGGCCGCACTCCTAGTGTGATATCCCGCTGGAGGTGTTTAGACAAATAGGTGATATCCACACATATCCTTGTTGATGCACAGGTATCCTTCTGACCATTTTCGCACCAAACCTGGAGTTTTTTTCAAAGAAACTCCACACATGACGCCTGCCATTCTTTGTCTCATCAGACAGAGAATTTTGTTTCTCATGGTCTGAGAGTCCTTCAGGTGCATTTTGGCAAACTCCAGGTGGTCTGCCATGTGCTTTTTACTAAGTAGTAGCTTCTGTCTGGCCACTGTACCATACAGGCCTGATTGGTGGATAGAGATGGTTGTCCTTCTGGAAGGCTCTTCTCTCTCTCCAAAGAGGAATGCTATAGCTCCGGCAGAGTGACCATTGGGTTCTTGGTCACCACCCTCACTAGGGCCCTTCTCCCCCGATCGCTCAGTTTAGACGGCCGGCCAGCTCTAGGAAGATTCCTGGCTATTGTGCTCATTGGGACCTTCAAAGCAGCAGATATTTTTCTGTACCGTTCCCCAGATTTCTGCCTTGAGACAATTCTGTCTCAGAGGTCTACAGACAATTCCTTTGACTTCATGCTTGGTTTGTGCTCAGACATGCACTGTCAAGTGTGGGACCTTATATAGACAACTGTATGCCTTTCCAAATCATGTCCAAGCAACTGAATTTACAACAGGTTGACTCCAATTAAGCTGTAGGAACATCTCAAGGATGATCAGTGGAAACAGGATGCACCTGAGCTCAATCTTGAGCTTCATGGTAAAGGCTGTGAATACTTATGTACATGTGATTTCTTAGTTTTTTTATTTTTAATAAATTTGCAAAAATCTAAAAAAAAAAAAAAAAATTTCACATTGTCATTATGGGATATTGTGTGTAGAATTTTGAGGGAAAAATTAATTTATTCCATTTTGGAATAAGGCTGTAACATAACAAAATGTGGAAAAAGTGAAGCGCTGTGAAAACTTTTTCCGGATACACTGTACATTGTTACTCTATTAGATGGTCAGTTACTTGGTGGAGCAGGACCACTGAAAAACATGGGTGCTTGGTTCAGTTCTATAGAAAATACACAACATTTGCCTAATGCAGTGATGGCTAACCTTGACACTCCAGCTGTTGTTGAACTACACATCCCAGCATGCCCTGCATCAGTTTCAGCATGGCCAAATAGCAAAACTGTAGCAGGGCATGCTGGGATGTGTAGTTCAACAACAGCTGGAGTGTCAAGGTTAGCCATCACTGGCCTAATGGTTAGTCAAGTGTCTGTGTGGCTAGCCACAGGACTCTGGCAGCTGGCCGCACCCCTTAAGAATAGGCCCCAACGACTGCAATCTCCCTGGTGGGCACTTCATGCCACAGTCTGACACTGCTAGATGCACATCCCTTGTTATGATCCTGATATAAACTACACATCCATTGCCACATATCCACCCTGTCCTTTCTGACTAAAGGACTGCAAAAATGTGTAGCAAAGCTCTATTAACAACAGTGAGATTGCTTATTTACCAACTTATTTTCACACTAGATGTATTTGGCTTGTGGAAATACCAAAGATATTCAACTCTTGACCATGAATCCGAGGGACAATCAACAGGAGCTGTCCCAGTGCTGAAAGAGACAACTGCAACTGCTAAATTCCTACATTTATCAATCCAGTGACACGATGATGTAGCTTCAGGGTATACAATCAACCCTCCAAAGGTTCTTTGACATATTTAATATCTTGCTAAATGAGAGAGCAGAAGATACATTTCTTCTTTTTTTTTTTTTTTTTTGTCAATCATCATAGAAAGTGCAGATTTGTAATCTACGAAGCACTTGGAGTCATCAGCTAATTTCAAGCATTTTTCCATGGATTTTATGCTCATGCATGTGACTTCAGAAATGAGTCTTATTAGTGTGCTGTAATCATGTATTATTGCATTATATTAGCAGACAGCTCAGTGATGTGATTACAGCTACACAATGAAGCCTATACTGTTATGCAAGTCTGACATGCACAATCTTGTCACTGTTTCTGCTCCAAGACAGGAAGTAAGAACTATTCTTTAATGCAGTAAACACAAACATTATCATTACAGACTGGAATACCGTATTTGCTATTTCTTATATATAATTTATATATGCTCATGTTTGGATTAGTGATGAGCGGATTCGGTTTTACTCGGTTTTACTCGGTTTTACTCGGTTCTCAAAACGGCATCTTATTGGCTCACGGATGTCACGTGTTTTGGATAGCCAATAAGATGCCGTTTTGAGAACCGAGTAAAACCGAGTAAAACCGAGTAAAACCGAACCTCGCTCATCACTAGTTTGGATCATATGTTAACAAATATGTAGTACTTGGCTTTCTGTGTAATGTCAAGCCTGTGATATGTCTTGCTTAAATGTAGCTGCTTTGTATAGAATAGCATAACTTTTTTTTTACTTGTCCACTAGAGGCACTGTTACACTGGTTTATATTTAGGGGCTCATTTAGAGGTGGAAAGGAAGTGTGTGTATTTTTAAGCTACACATTTGCATTTACACCACAAATGAGTACATGTATGTCCATATATAGGGTCTGATTCTGAGTTGGGAATAAAGTAAGAAAGAGCAAGTAACTGTAACTGGGTACCTGGGTAAAACTATGTTGTGCTGTAGGTGGGACAGATGTAAAATGTGCAAAGAGAGTTAGATTTGAGAGGGGCGTGTCCAAAATCAAATCTCAATTGTAGTGTATAAATAAAGCTACCCAGCATTTGTAGGCTGCATGCAAAAGCATCCAGTATTTACCCTGCATGCAAAAAATATAAAATAATAATGTACAGTATTTGCACCCCTTGCATTGCTACATGGTTTGTCCAGGTGCAAAGTTACTTGCTCTATCTTACTTTATTCCCAAATCTGAATCAGGCCCATAGTTTTTGCGTATTGTTGAATTGCATTTACTTATGCCTGGGAAAGTGGAATGGCAGCAGGAGCAGGTGCGGCCAATCATATGCTGAGTACAGAAAAGGTTGCAACACTACTGGGCATGAATGTATCAGCTGATGCGCATTATAGAAGACGAATGTGTATCAGCTAATATATCTCTTATGGGTTCTAGAGGGCCAGAGCGAAGATACACAGTGATAACGATGATGATCAGTAACATTATCTAGCTCTTTCTGATTGGATGATTGCGTTATGGCCTCCTACAATTGATAACACAGTAAATGATTAACGTTGTGGCTATCTATTCCAATTTCTGGTTGTTTATTTGTATGAATTATTCCACAATTCCAGTTTAACTGTGGCATTAAAGATGATTCCTATTTGACCATAAAAGGGAAAATAATAGATGTTTATATTTGAGTTGATTTAATCTAACTTATATTTATGCTGAAGTTTCCAGAATTTTTATATTGAATATAGGCCTATGATATTTATTAATAGCTCAAGACATTATTCTCACTTGGGTACATGACACTTACTTTAAGTATTATATTGTACATAAACAGGGTAATGCAACTTTAGCATGTGCTACTAAAACTGTTAAGCAACTTTTCTATGCGATTTCTTCATCATTGTAAGGTGTAAGCAAAAACGCTCCACTTATGAAGTATGCCTGTTACGGGTATGGGTCATTAGGTCGTCAAGATTTAAGAATCTTGTTGACAGTCATTAGGTCGGCCACTATTGGTCGACACGGTCATTATGTCAACATGAACAAGGTCGACATGAGTTGTTGTTTTTTGTGTCGTTTTCTTCTAAAAGTGATGGGGAACCCCAATTAGTGCACAAGTCCCCTCGCATGTCTTGCAAGCTTGGGGCAGGTTACCGTTCCCAATCGTAGTCCACGTGGATAGTAAAGTATGAAAAAGTTCAAAAAATGTAAAAAAAAGTGAAAAACACATGTCGACCTTTTTCCATGTCATGTTGTTCAAGTCGACATAATGGCCACGTTGACTTTTTGACCATGTCGACCCAATGCCATATCGACCAATAGTGGTCGACCTAATGACTGTCGATCTAAGTCTTGTCGACCTAATGACCGTAAGTCCCTGTTACACATGGTCTGGTTTCAAAGTATCTTTAAACATACTAAGAATATACAGGTAAATACGCTTTGTGTATGTATTTTCCTGTATGCTGCGACTTGTAGTTTCACAATAGCTGGACAGCCTCAGGTTGGCCTGCTGTATACATTCAGATGTGCCCACTAATCATACTTACTGACTTTCTGGCTGCCCCATGTGGGAGGGGGCAGCCAGGTCGGTATTACAGAGGGCGTGGCCTTGTCACAGGTGGGCAGCATTGGGGGCGTGATCGCGTTATCATAGCCCCGCCCTCTGCTAATCTGATTACCTGCATTGACTAGCGAGGGGTGAAACTACAAAGACATGATTCAGCGAGAGTCGCATCATTGGCGTCCCCGGACCGCCCACTATGAGAGGGGATTGCGGGGGGGGGGGGGGGGGGGGGCGGGGAGGTTTGGGCATGCGGGGTGAGGCCATATTCAGGAGACTTGCTTACCTTTTTGGGGCCAGGAACAACACCCAATTTTCGGGAGCCTTCTTCCATTTTGTGTAATTCCTTACATTTTTCCTATTGTTCAACAACACATTAACCAATATTTATTTATATTTAGTGTTAAACATTTTTATTGCACAACAAAAAGAAGACATTTTTGGAACAATTTTATAGACAGCCATGTCTAGCCTCCATTTTCCATAATGCTCAGGCACGCTTATGCTGAAGGACTGAGCTCGTCTATCCCTGTTCTAGACAGTAGAAGTTTATTGGGAAACGTTATATAGTTCAGGAATAGCCGGAAGGCTGAATATTGCCCATCCTCATATCTACTGACGCACAAAAGGTCACTCTGTTGCTTGAGGCAAATAATGAAATTGTGCCCATTTTCATTACTTACATAAACCAATATGAGTGATCTAAATCTTGTTTCATTTTGTAACATATTTTTATATCATATATCATTATAACATGTGACCCGTTAAACACAACACTAACTTTCAGCAGGAGCAATGAATCATACGACAAGTGTTTCTTTTTGTGTACCGTAGATCTAATGAACCTTGTAGAATACGGGATTATAACATACTAAAATATCCAAAATAAACAAATATTGCTCCATCTAATAATTTGATCACAATAACCCAAAAAGTTCATAATTATAAATCCTGTACAGGAATAAATTACATTAAGTTTTTCCATTTTATTTATCTTGCTTATTCCGAGTCAGACGCAAAACAGCTGTAGTTGCAGGCAGCCACAGAAGACAGATTTACTACCATATGCTGCTAAGAGATCCTGTTCGATTTAAGCCAGGGTTCATGTGTCTGAAAGTGTATACACATGCCACACATCGGCTACCGCAACCGCCATCCATAGCACTTGCGCCACTATCATAAACAGGCTCTCCTTCCCCGTATAAACGTCTCAGAATCACACACAGCGTTTGATACAGGCCCATGCCCCGCCCATAAATTAGGATGGATATATGCTATCGCATTGTCACTGCCCAGCTCCTGCCCTGAAATGATTCCCAATGGCGAGTTCTCTCTGTGGCTGATTAAAACAAAAGTGAAATACAGGCTTCAAGTCGGCCAGCCACAGAACCTGTGTAATTCAAGAGTGTCCCAGTTTAAAGGGATAATATCATACCTCCCAACGGGTTGGGTATGTGTGACCAGTGGTCAGGAGATCCCTGGTCACAATACCGACGCTGGGATCCCGGCTGTGAGATGGCAGGTGGGGGTGGCGGGGGTGGCATAATCACAGGAGGTGTGGTCATGTACTTTTAGTAAAAAATACTGAAAATTGTTTTATTTTAAGCACCTCCATGGCCACACTGCAGCCCAGTACACAGTAGAGTGTGCTGGGTTGAGGAGAAGAGCTGCAGCTGCTGCTGCCAGGTAAGGGGGAGGGGGCATGGGCCCATAGTGGACCCTCACTGGGCCCCTCCATCAGACCTGGGCCCGGGTAATTTGTACCCTCCCCCCCTCTCTCGACACCACTGATCACCCCTCACCCATAGGAGTCCTCATTTTGGTGCTCCTACCCTCTTATTTTAAATAGGAATAGTGTGCACATTCGGTGCACAGCCCAAAAAGGGCAGTGTTTTTGCTGGGAAGGGGCATGGCCACAAAAAAGAACCCCCAATTCAAATTGCGCCACGCAGTAGAGCTACTTTATTTACATTTTATCATGCAATAGTGTCCCTAATTCACATTACATCATACAGTAGTACCACTTTACCTTATATACATCACTCCTTACAGTAGTGCCCCTTATTCACATTACATCACACTGAATTGCCCCTTATTCACATTACACCACACCATATTGCTCTTAATTCACATTAGACCACACAGTAGTGCCCTTTCTATGTTACGCCACACAGTAGTGCACCTTATACACATAATGCCACACATTAGTAATGCCTTTATACACATAATACCACACAGTAATGCCCCTTACACAAATGACACACATTATTAATGACCTTATAAACATAATGTGCCTTACACATTATGCCAACCTTTATTAATGCCCTTATACACATAATGTCCCTTACACATATGCCACACATTATTAGTGCACTTATACACATAATGACACACATACAGTAGTGCCCCTTATACATATGCAGCACATTATTAATGCATTTATACACATGACACACATAATGCCCCTTACATACATGCCAAACACTATTTCACAACCAACCCACCCACACACAGCACTCACATGGCCGCTAACACCGTGACTTCTGCTTCTGCTTGGATACAGATGTGTCCTCATACATCTTGCTTCAATATGCCATGCAGCAGGAGGCATGCCTATATTCTATGTGCGACTTTGGCTGTATCTGCATACGAAATGCTATGTTACAGTGATTTCCAGGAATACACTGTAACGTAGCATTTCATATGCAGATAAAGCCGCAGTCACACACAGAATATAGGCATGCTGCATATCATTTTAATCAGCAGAAGCTGCTTGTGCCCCTAGGCATACCAAGTGCCCTAGGCATCTGCCTAGTTTGCCTATGCCTAGGGCTGGCTCTGCATGCGCAGTAGCGAAAAAAAATACCTTATTTGCGTAAAAAAAAAAATCAACATCGCCTCCATCTCTGAATCAGGCCCATACTCAATTCATTAATATTGTCCATCAAAGAATTTCCTCTGAAGGTTAAGTTCCCTCCGCAGCCTGCAGCGCTGAAAGGGTTAAATGAGATTTATCAAACTACCATTTCTCTCACCATATTTACTACTAGTAAGTGTCCTTTGTGCATAAACAATACATTCCCCCTGGGTGGAGAAACAAAAATACATTTCTTCACAAGAGCACTAATTACTAACAAGATCAGCCTGTATTAAAGCTGATCAGTGAAAATGTACAGAAGACAGAGAGGAATCCACCCACCAGCGAGTGAGAATTGCTATTCAATTAAAAAAATGCGGGAGGTGAACGGTTTACAAAACATGCATTGCAGACACAAATACATTTTAATTATACAATTATTGCTCAAAAGTAAATTATGGGCCTTTTACGCCTGCAGACACATTATAAATCATAGGCGCATGACATAAATTTCAGCTTTTAGGTTCCTTTATTAGCAAACTGTCAAAACGAGGAAAGGTGGCTCTGGAATTGTGTTGTTTTTTTCTTAATATTATTTTTTTCCTAATTGCCTTTATTATAATCATGGTTTATGTATTACTTGGGTTATCTGAAATAATAAAACAATGATGCAAATACTTAGCAACAGAGAAAATGCTCGTAAATGTATTTAATGAGATTCACAAACATTTTGGATGCATTCTCAGGCTTACATCTAATCCTATTTGGATTCCCTATAAGATGCTTCTGCATACTATTCAAGAGCCCTATAATACGTTATCTTGAATCATCTTAGTTTCACGGATCCAGTGGCGTCACTAGGGGGTGCAGGGAGTGCAAATTGCACCGGGTGACACCCAGGTCCGAACCTATAATTATGCGTGGTACGCACAGGGCCGGTGCAAGGTCTCTTGGCACCCTAGGCAAAACTTCTGCCTACTGCCCCTTCCCCCTACCTGCCCTTCAGGAGAAAGGCATACTGCTGCTCACCTCCCACCCCGTCTGTTGTATGGCTGCTCCCTTCTCCTCAGTCTGTGTGGGCTCCTGCTGCCCCCCCCCCCCCACCCCCCACCCCACTCTTTTAAATGTTGTCTGTTCTATCCCCTCCACCATCTGTGTGCATGCCAACTGCTCCTCTCCCCCCCCCCCCCCCTTCCCCCTCCCCAGACTGCTGCTCTCCCCCTCTTTTCTTATTAAATGCAGAGAATGCACTGTGCAGCCACCTTACCTGCAGGCTGCAGTGCAGAGTTGGAAACGAGTAGTCTGTGAAAGTGCCTGGAATGAAGAGCAGCGCTGCATGTCACCCCCAGCCAGGACTCCAGGAGCTGTCAAAGTTACTGCCTGTGCAAGGTGGAGCTGGAGGCTGCAATACAGGAGCTTAGCAGTTGCAGTTACTGTAGAAAATTGTGCCAGGGGGATTGCGGCTGCTATGAGAAGTAGGACCTCACTACCTTTTTCATGCAGCTGTAGCAGGCCGCCCCTTCAGGTCCCGGCGCCCCTAGGCAGCTGCCTAAAGCTGCCTAGTGGAAGCTCCGGCCCTGGGTACGCGGCAGAGTAGGGCGCCACACACATAGAGGGCAGTCTGGCCGTAACAAGTCAGCAAGTAGTGTCCATCTTTAACATAGCAGCAGCTGCCAGCCTATTCAGTGCTGGTGCTGCTGTTCTCCAGCTCAGCAGACGCAGCTCTTTTAGATGTCAATTAGCAGTGTGATGTCATGACGTCACTCCGCTCACCTTGAAACGTGCAAACTGTGCTGGGGACAGACGATGCCTGCTGAGGATGGAGACATATTTGAGAAGAGTGCGGGGGCCGCCTGCCCACCGCCCAGTCGCCAAATGGGGCAGCCTGGATGTCTAGTGGTGTACCCAGAAAGTTAACCCAAATGGGACAGCTTTGTCCTATTGCGCCATACGCTTGAGGTGGGTCCCGTTAACTGCTGATATGCATAGCTGCAAACAAGTGCAGGTGGGCATGGCATTTTAGCGGTGTCTTTAGAAGAGAAGCACTGGGCTTTGATGTGGATTAGCATGTTGACCCGATTTCACCACCTTCAAAGTTGGGAGGTAACCTTTGATAATATGCTGACTGAACTTGTCCTGCTTTAGAATAGCTTGGTTCGCTGGTCAGAAAATTGTGCTATAAAGTTTCCCTTAAAATATTGTAGCAGAGTTTCTTCAACAGTATAAAAGCTAGGCTGAACAATGGAGTTCTGTCCTGCAGTGCTTTATAAAGGAGGAAACATAACATACTGTATGTATTCATGAAAGTGGCATTCATCAGCCAGGCAGTGCTCACCTAAAGGACAGATAATCCTAAATTACAAAAGGCCATTAAATAGCCATCAATAACATTTGACAATATGTTAATATGAATATATATATATTTATGCACGCAGAAACCCTACTGGTTTCACATATATATGTGTGTGTGTGTGTGTGTGTGTGTGTGTGTGTGTGTGTTTATAGCAAACCAGGGAAACTGGCATGCTCGCCCCCTCCCCCAACATTCCGCGTGTGATAAATGCCTAGGTGCCTTCAAAGTGGCTATGAACCACAAACGGGTAAATGGGTAGTACTCACAGGACTGTCATACTAATATAAATAAGGACACTGGAGTCACCCCTATGATAATGTTTCAGTTATATTAACCTTCATCAGATCAAACAACATACAGAGCAGAGCATACCTTTATAACACCCCATCACCATGAGCAAAGCATCCCCCATGCCATCTGCCAGGTACTCTGACATCACCCACTATCTCCCTGCCATCCCTGCCTCCCCAGTTACCTACAATCTTTCTGTCTCCTCTGCCTCCCCAGTCACCCACTATATACCTGTCACCCCTGCCTCCCCAGTCACCCACTTTTTCCCTGTCACCCCTACCTCCCCAGTCACCTACTATCTCTGTCACCTCTGCCTCCCCAGTCACCCACTTTCCCCCTGTCACCCCTACCTCCCCAGTCACCTACTATCTCCCTGTCACCCCTACCACCTATATCTGCCTTTCACCCTTGCCTCCCCAGTCACCCACTATATACCTGTCACCCCTGCGTCCCCACTCACCTACTATCTCCCTGTCACCTCTGCCTCCTCAGTCACCCACTTTCTCCCTGTCACCCCTACCTCGCCAGTCACCTACTATCTCCGTCACCCCTGCCACCTATATTTACCTTTCGCCATTGCCTCCCCAGTCATCCATTATCTCCCTGTCACCCCTGCCTCCCCAGTCACCTACTATCTCCCTGTCACCCCTGCCACCTATATCTACCTTTCACCCTTGCCTCCCCAGTCACCAGTTATCTCCCTGTCACCCCTGCCTCCCCAGTCACCTACCATCTCCCTGTCATCCCTGCCTTCCCAGTCACCTACTATCTCCCTGTCACCCACTAGCTCCTGTCATCCATGCCTCTCCAGTCACCTACTACCTGCCTGTCACTATCTTCCTGTCACCCCTGCCTCCTTAGTCACCTACTAACTTCCTGTCATCCCCTCCCCAGTCACCTACCTTCTCCCTGTCACCCACTATCTCCATCAACCCTGCCTTCCCAGTTGCCCACTATCTCCCTGTCACCTAATATCTCCCTGTCACCTGCTATCTCCCTGTCACCCACTATCTCCGTCACTCACCTCTGCCTTCCCAGTAACCCACTATCTCCATATCACCCCTGCCTCCCCAGTCAGCCACTATCTCCATGTCATCTTGTTCCCTGTCACTTCTGCCTCCCCAGTCATCGACTATTTCAATGTAATCCCTGCTTCCCAGTCGCCTACTATCTCCCTATCACCCCTGCCACCTATATCTACCTGTCACCCTTTCCTCTCCAGTCACCCACCTTATCCTGGTCACCCCTGCCTCCTCAGTCACCTACTATCTCCCTGTCACCCACTAGCTCCCTGTTATCCCTGCCTCTCCAGTCACCTACTATCTCCCTGTCACCCACTATCTCCCTGTCACCCCTGCCTCCCCAGTCACCTACTTTCTCATTGTCACTATCTCCCTGTCATCTACTATCTCACTGTCACTATTTCCCTTTCACCCCTGCCTCCCCAGTCACATATTAACTCCCTGTCACACCTGCATCCCCTGTCACTTACTTTATTCCTGTCACCCACTATCTGTGTCACCCCCGCCTCCCCAGTCACCCACTATATCCCTGTAACCCACTATCTCCCTGTCACCCACTATATCCCTGTCACCTACTAGCTCCCTGTCACCTACTAGCTCCCTGGAAACCCTGTCTCTCCAGTCACTTACTATCTCTCTGTCACTTATCTCCCTGTACCCTTCAGGGTACTATTGTGTGACCATTGTCCTTCCTTGTGAGACCACACCCTTTTTTACGCACACCTTCGGTACGTGCAGTCCCTTTATAAAGTTTATCCATCAAGGGGTGCCAAAATCTATATTCACTTACCAATAAAATAAAGCTTGGGCCGGCCCAGGTGAAATCATCCAGGGGAGTGACACCAGAAGCAGAGAAGCCCACAGCATCTCTGGGTGCAGAAGGTGCATATTTATTTATTACCAGTTATTTATATAGCGCACACATATTCCACAGCCATTTTTATTTGGGCATTCACATCAGTCCCTGCCCCAGTGGAGCTTACAACCTATATTTCCCTATCACACGTACACTCTATGGTTAATTTTGTTGGGAGTCAATTAGACTACAGTACCAGTATATTTTTGGATTGTGAGAGGATACCAGTTACCTGGAGCAAACCCACGCAAGTACGAGGAGAAGATACAAACTCCACACAGTTAGGACCATGGTGAGAATCAAACCAATGACCTCAGTGCCGTGAGGCAGTCAAGTTAACCATTACACCATCCGCACTTCCCAACACTGTTGAGAGCTGCATGAGCATGGCATCACCTGCAAACAAAGTGGAATAAAATGGCCATTATATTTTATGTTGCTCATATAGCAAAACACAAACTATGAGGGGGCTTAAATTTTTTTTATTTTATCATAAGTGGGCCACAGTTAAGATATGTTCATTGAGCCACACATGTACAGCGTGGAGTAGGCTGAGCAATGGCAATCTGTGAAGGTGAATAAGCAAGCCATGTAGGGATATATTGGCCATAAATCTCACCAGGAGAATTTCCAAGTGGCCTGAAGCTCTTATAACACAGTGGGTATTCTAAAAACTTAAATTTGTCTATGTTTGTGCTTAGGGGTTGCTGGCTTGGCAAATAGTGTGCAACCCTAAGCTTATGGGGCTATCGATGGATTATTTCTGGTCTGTGGCCTCCGGTCCCTCCTCCCCATGGGGCTAATGCTGAGTTTGAAAAAATTTGACCAGGTACAGAATTTGCAAATGCATAGGTTTTATTCTCTGCATGGGACAATTACAGCATGCCTTTTCAGGTGGTACAAATAGAGGTCATGTGGAGTTTAATGCAAAGTTGATCGCAATTGCACCTACTGTAAATTGCATGCACAGAATTTAATGCATATCAGGTGTATGCATCTGTATGTCTGCACCACCACTATCCATATACATGATTTCATAGCATCATCATTATCAGTGTACACTTGCACCAATGCTAACATTGGTTAAAAAGATGCATCCAAAACAAAGCTCTGCATATCCTGCTTAGTCTACTAATACCCCTTTTCCACTGTAGCATCCCTTCCACACAGTGGTGACACTGCTAGTGACGTGGCAGGGGTGACGCTGGGAGATCACACGATCTCCCAGCGACGCCCTCCCATACACTGTGAACGGGAGCCGTGTCGCCTCAACACGGCTCCCGTTCACACTACACAGCTTACCAGGTTGAACACGTGTTCAACCCGGCAAGCTACCCGGGTAGGATTCCCGGATTACTTGATCCGGGAATTTGCAGGGGGACCCTTTTCCACTAGGGAAAAACACGGGTAAATGCGCGCCCCCACGCATTTACCCATGTTTTTAAAAGCTAGTGCAAAAGGGGTATTAGCCTATGTGCAAACATACTGTTACAAGTAATTGACTTCCAGCCACAATAGGAGATATGACTGAGTATGAGTCACCAGGAGATGCATGTGCTTTTTTCCAGACAATGGGGTTCATTCAGAACTGATCGCTGCTGTGCTTTTTCGCACAGCGGACGATCAAGTTCAAACTGCGCATGTGTATGCACCGCAATGCGCAAACGCGCCACACGGATACAAAGTGGATCGCCGCTCAGCGATGGGTTTGTGCGATGGATCCGTACGCACAGGCGATCGTTAGGAGATTGACATAAATTCCGGTCCCAGACAGGCTGATGTGATCGCAGCGGCTGAGTAAGTCATGGGCTGCACAAAATCTGTTTGTACAGCTCTGCTACACATGCGTTCGCATGCTTGCACAGCTAAAATACACTCCCCTTGTAGGCGGCGGCTATCCGATCGCAAAAATCGCTTGCCAGTGATCAGTTCTGAATTACCCCCAATGAGCAGTGCAAGGCATGCAAGATCATCCCCAACTCTGCATCAGACCCATGCCATCAGCTCTATTTCCCTCTGCAATTTAAAGTAGGTCTAAGTTGTGCTGTCCTCACAACATTAAATCAGATTATGCATTTATTTCCACACCTGCACGGCAGACCGTGATGTACAGATACAACATTTGCACCTAGGAGCTGGACTTTCTTCAAACTGTAAATCATTCCTCATATGTTTTCCTTGAGCGGTGAACCAAATGCTCTAGTCTGGTGTTTGTTTGCATTATACCTTGATGGTTTTAGGAATAGGGGACTGATTCAGAGATGTGCACAAATGCATTCGCAGCTGCTGTGTGTGCAGCACCTGCACACAAAATATACAAATGGCGCAGCCACGAGGAGTTGTATAGAGACCATCATAATGTTGACATCCATGTCATAATATTGACATTGACCATAGCAACCAGTGGTGTGCAGTGAGGTCAGTGGCTGGTGAGGCATGCCCACTAAAGCCGCCGCTATGGCCGCTGCCAGAGGTGAGTTTAGACCTCATGGGGCCCTAAGCAACACACCGATTTGGGGCCCCCTTCCTCATGCAATCCTGTCATCATCGCCCCTGGCTGTGCCTGCTGTGCTTGTGTCTCCTTCTACCTGCACTACAGCAGTAGGGGGTAAATTCTGGAGCCTCCTTTTGGGCAGCATGGGGACAGACTCTGCTCACCTCCATTCTCCGCCAGCAGCAGCAGGTCTCCCACCAGTTGCGCTGCTGCTGGGAGAGCTGCTGCTTGTGGTGGAGGCTGGAGACAAGCAGAATCATCCCTGGCCAGCAGTACCAGTTTAGGAATGGGCTCTACCTGGCACAGTTTAGGAACAGGCTGCAGGCAGGGAGGGTTAGGGGGGGGGTTGGAGATTAGGGTTTTCGGGATCCTGTACATAGGGATGACGCTGTCGGTATTCTGACCGTCATTATCTCAAGCACCAGGATTCTGATACCATCCCTCACAGTGGTCGAAGTGGAAATTTTGAAGTGGTGGTATGGAAAAGTGAAGGTTGCAATTATGTGTGCGCCGAAGGCACATGCAATCCGGATAAGGGGGCATGTCCTTCAGTGTACTTTACCACACCATATACCCCTTATACACAATAGTAGGACCCCTTATACTGTCTAGTACTGGTGCCCATTTCACATTATACCACACAGTATGTGCGGAAATTCACATTAGAGCACATGGTATGAGCCGAAATTCACATTATAGAACACGGTATGAGCCGAAATTCACATTATAGCGCACTTAATGAGCTGAAATTCACATTATAGGACACAGAATGAGCCAAACTTTACACTATAAAACACGGTATGAGCCGAAATTCACAGTATAGCACACGGAATGAGCCAAAATTCACATTATAGCACACGGTATGAGCCGAAATTCACATTGTAGCACACAGAATGAGCCAAAATTCACATTATAGCACACGGAATGAGCGGAAATTCACATTATAGCACACAGTATGACCCGAAATTCACATTATAGCACACAGTATGAGTCGAAATTCACATTACAGCACACAGAATAAGCCAAAATTCACATTATAGCACACAATATGAGCCGAAATTTACAGTATAGCACACGGAATGAGCCAAAATTCACATTATAGCACACGGTATGAGCCAAAATTCACATTATAGCACACGGACTGAGCCAAAATTTACATTACAGCACACGGTATGAGCCGAAATTCACATTATAGCACACGATATGAGCCGAAATTCACATTATAGCACACAGAATGAGCCAAAATTCACATTATGCCACATGGAATGAGAAAAAATTCAGGGAGAGTGACAGCAGGGACATAGGGACAGGGAGAGAGAAAGAGGGACAGGGAAAGTGAAAGCAGGGACATAGAGACAGGGAGAGTGACACAGAGAGGGACAGGGAAAGTGACAGCAGGGACATAGGTAAAGGGGGAGTGACAGAGAGGGACAGGGAAAGTGACAGCAGGGACATAGGGACAAGGGCATACAGTAGAGACTAGGGAGAGAGAAAGGCAGCAGAGTAAGATTACCTCTTTAGCAGCGGCGGTACTGAGGATGCTGTGGTCTGCGGTGCGGTGGATGAGGAGGCTGTGGTCGGCATGGTGCGGAGGAGGCAGAGGTGCAGAGAAGGACTGAGGGCAGTAGCGGCGCAGCTGAGGGTGGCGGAGGTGTAGCGAGGAGAAGGCAGACGGCGGCGGCAGTGCAAGGAGGAGGAGGAGGCTGTGGTCGGCAGCACTGCAGCTCCTATGACCGCATCGCTACTATTTCAAATCTGCCGCAGACCAGCAGCCAATCAGGAGCGGTACACCACAGCAGAGAAGCTTATACACGTTACACCACAGAAGAGATGCTTACACACATCACACCACAGAAGAGACGCTTATACACGTTACACCACAGAAGAGACGCTTATACACGTTACACCACAGTAGAGACGCTTATACACGTTACACCACAGTAGAGACGCTTATACACGTTACACCACGGAAGAGATGCTTATACATGTCACACCACAAAAGAGACGCTTATACACGTTACACCACAGTAGAGACGCTTATACACGTTACACCACGGAAGAGATGCTTATACATGTCACACCACAAAAGAGACGCTTATACACGTTACACCACAGTAGAGACGCTTATACACGTTACACCACAGAAGAGCCGCTTATACATGTCACACCACAAAAGAGACGCTTATACACGTTACACCACAGTAGAGACGCTTATACACGTTACACCACGGAAGAGATGCTTATACATGTCACACCACAAAAGAGACGCTTATACACGTTACACCACAGTAGAGACGCTTATACACGTTACACCACAGAAGAGACGCTTATACACGTCACACCACAGAAGAGACGCTTATACACGATACACCACAGAAGAGACGCTTATACACGATACACCACAGAAGAGACGCTTATACACGTTACACCACGGAAGAGATGCTTATACATGTCACACCACAAAAGAGACGCTTATACACGTTACACCACAGTAGAGACGCTTATACACGTTACACCACAGAAGAGCCGCTTATACATGTCACACCACAGAAGAGACGCTTATACATGATACACCACAGAAGAGACGCTTATACAAGTCACACCACAGAAGAGACGCTTATACACGATACACCACAGAAGAGACGCTTACACACGTCACACCACAGAAGAGACGCTTATACACGATACACCACAGGAGAGACGCTTATACACATTACACTACGGAAGAGCCGCTTGGAGGGTGGGATGGAACTGAGGGGAGAGAAGGCAAAATAGCAGTATGGGGGGGTGCTGCCGATGGGATGGGGGTGGGGGGAGTTTACAAGCTACTCACCAGTGTCTGTCAATAGTGGCTGTGGTCTCTCACACATTCCCAGATGCTGCGGCCAAGCCTCTGCAACATCTCCAGCTGACAGGTGAACAGCGGGCAGCAGTGAGCGGGGAAGGGGGGGTGATGAGCATTGAGCGGCGGTGAGCTGGGGGTGATGAGTGGCGGTGAGCGCGCGGGGGGGTGATGAGCAGTGAGCTGGGGGTGATGAGCTGCGGTGAGTGGGGGGTGATGAGCAGTGAGCGGCGGGGAGCTGGGGTTGATGAGCGGTGGTGAGCAGGGGGGGTGATGAGCAGTGAGCGGCGGTGAGCTGGGGGTGATGAGCGGCGGTGAGCGGGGGGTGATGAGCGGTGAGCTGGGGGTGATGAGCGGTGGTGAGCGGTGGGGTGATGAACAGTGAGCGGCGGTGAGTGAGGGGGGTGATGAGCAGTGAGCGGTGGTGAATGGGGGGGTGATGAGCAGTGAGCGGGGGGGTGATGAGCAGTGAGCGGTGGTGAGCAGGGGGTGATGAGTGGCGGTGAACGGGGGAGGGTGATGAGCAGTGAGCGGCGGTGAGCTGGGGGTGATGAGCGGCGGTGAGCAGGGGGGTGATGGGCAGTGAGTGGCGGTGAGCTGGGGGTGATGAGCGGCGGTGAGCGGGGGGTGATGAGCAGTGAGCGGCGGTAAGCGGGAGGGTGATGAGCAGTGAGGGGGGGGTGATGAGCAGTGAGCGGGGGGGTGATGAGCAGTGAGCGGTGGTGAGCTGGGGGTGATGAGCGGCGGTAAGCGGGGGAGCGTGATGAGCAGTGAGCGGCAGTGAGCTGGGGGTGATGAGCGGCGGTGAGCGGGGGGGTGTTGAGCAGTGAGTGGTGGGTGAGCTAGGAGTGATGAGCGGACAGCGAAAGTAGGCTGGACCCCAGGGTGAGCTCAAAATCTGGTGCCCAATCATATTTGCATCAGTGACATATGGGCTGAAAGCACGCCCCTGTCACTGAGGCACTTATACTAGTGCCGCTTATCCTGCTTTTTTTAATGGGCTTTTACAACCCTCACCTTGCCCCCCCCCCCCCTCCCCGCTTCTTGCCCTTTGTCATTATCCGCAGGAGGCACCGCTCTCGGTGCCTCTAAAACAAATTTGAACCTATTTTATCATGTAAAAATTATTACAATAATATACAGCATATACTTATGACACAGGATATTATTTATTTATTTATTATTTATTTATTAACAGTTTCTTATATAGCGCAGCATATTCCGTTGCGCTTTACAATTAGATGTGTCATAAGTATCTTCTTTATATTATTGTAATCATTAATGACAGGGGAGAATGACAGGGGAGGCACTGCGTCCCCTGCCTCCCCTGACTGCACGTCCGTGATAGCAACAAGTTATAATATTGAGCTATAATATCAATATTTCGTCCTGGTGGCCCAGCGGTGACTTACTTTTCCTATAGCGGATTCAGCAGTGTTTTCTTGGTCCTGGTGGCCATGTGACCGTCACTTCTGGGTCAGACCTCTAATCCTCCATTATTCCTTTAAGTATAAAAGTATTTAAGTATCCCTAACCCTAATCTATATTCCTCACCTTTATACTCCCTCAAGTGCCTAACACTTGGGTCTCCAGGACAGCATTCTCAGAAAGGTTTGATGGGGTTGGCTTTAACACAGTCCATACAAAGGAAAAGTATAGAATTAACTCAACAGGTATGAGACAACTGGTAAGCCGAGAAAAATGGACACTTTGTAGTAAATAGAAAAAAAGAAACCATTTGCTTCTGCAACAAACCAATGTGTGACGCAAATGCAGTAATTTTTTTGCACGCAGGAAAAATACTGGCTGCCTTTGCACAGCGCAAACAAATACTAGACAGTTATGTTTTACACACTGAAATCTAGAATAAAACTACAGTAGGACACACCCTTTCACAGCGCTAAATCTTTCTGCATAATGTAAAACTGTCTCATCTGCTGCAGTGCCATATGGTTTTGTCAAGGTGCAAATTTGCTCTTCGTTTCTTTACTCTTAGTTCCACATAAATCCCATTATCTTAATCAATGATGAAGATAGCAGGTTTGGTAGATCTATGGAGACTTCACCCATTTGATGGTAAAGAATACGAACAGTATTCTCATGTTCAGAAATCAATATCACCTATTGATTATGTATTAAGTGCACATCCCTTACGCAGGAAAGTTAGAAAGTAAATATCGCTGACATGATGATATTAGATTATTCTCCAGTAGAGGTGATAATACCCAAAGGTCAAGATATACCATTACATTTCCAATACTACCTTATAGATTAACATTTATCAAGTAGGATGTTAAACCATGAAAGAATTGTAGGTGATATATAATTCAAGCAATAACAACATTTTTATGAACCTATATTAGGAGATTATAATGGAGAATTTGAGTTGCACCATATCAAACAAGTATTACCATCTCTATGTATATTCCAGCTTCCTGACCCTCCGTAGGTGCATAAAGTTCAGTAACTCTCAATGCCAAACTCTCAATGCCAAACTGACCTTGGGGAAATTGGCATAGCTTAAGTCGCCAATAATAAAAGAAGAAACACAAACACAGGTGTGGAAAAAATACTGCAGTAGGAATACTTTAAAAAATAGAAGTGTTAATAGTTTATTTTTATCAATTAACAAAAAGTAAAGTGAATGAATAGAAGATAAATCTAAATCAAATCAATATTTGGTGTGACCATCTTTGCCTTTACAACAGCATAAATTCTTCTAGGTACACTTGCACACAGTTTTTGAAGGAACTTGGCAGGGAAGTGGTTTCAAACATCTCGGAGAACTAACCACAGATCTTCTGTGGATGTAGGTTTGCTCAAATCCTTCTGTTTCTTCATGTAATCCCAGACAGACTCGATGATGTTGAGATAAGGGCTCTGTACGGGCTATATCATCACTTCCAGGACTCCTTGTTCTTCTTTATGCTGAAGATAGTTCTTAATTACATTGGTTGTATGTTTGGGGTCCTTGTTCTGCTGCAGAATACATTTGGGGCCAATCAAATGCCTTCCTGAAGGTTTTGCATGATGGATAAGTACCTGCATTGTGGACACCATTAATCCTGACCAAATCCCCAACCTCACTTGCTGAAATGCAGCCCCAACGTGCAAGGAACCGCCACCATGCTTCACTTTTGCCTGCAGACACTCATTATTGTGCTGCTCTCTAGCCTTTTGGTGAACAAACTGCCTTCTGTTACAGCCAAATATTTAACATTTTGGCTCATTGTTCCAGAGCACCTGCTCTATTTATCTACGCCCCAGTTCCTATGCTTTCATGCACAGTTGAGTCACTTGGCCTTGTTTCCCCATCAAAGGTATGGCTTTTGGCCCCAATTCTTCCATGAAGACCAGTTCTGGTCAGACTTCTCCAAACAGAAGGTGGGTGTACCTGGGTACCACTGGTTTCTGCCAGTTATGAGCTGATGACACTGTTAGACATCTTCCTATTTTGAAGGGAAGTAACCATGATGCAAGTTTCCTTGGCCAGCCACTGCGTCTATGTTCCTCAACGTTGCCTGTTTCTTTGTGCATCTTCAAAAGAGCTTGAACAGCACATCCTAAAAACCCCAGTCTGCTTTGAAATCTTTGCCTGGGAGAGACCTTGCTGATGCAATATCACTACCTTGTGTCTTTTTGTTGTGCTCAGTCTTGCTATGATGTGTGACCTGTGACTTGAAACTGTCTTTCACAACCTCATCTTTGTAGCAGAGTTCGGCTGTTCCTCACCCAGTTTTAAGCCTCCTACACAGCTGTTTCTGTTTAAGTTAATGACTGTGTTTCAACTTCATATGAAAATGATGATCATTATCACTTGTTTGGTATGATTGGTTAATCATACACCTAAGTATAATCCTACAAAATCCCAGACTTTGTGCAAGTGTAGAAGAATTTATGCTGTTTAAAAGGCAAAGGGTGATCACACTAAATACTGATTTGAAATAGATGTCTCTTCTGTTCATTCACTTTTCATTTTGTCATTTGACCAAAATAAACTATTAACAATTCTATTTTTGAAAGTATTCTTACTTTGCAGTATTTTTTCCACACCTGCCTAAAACTTTTGCATAGTATTGTATACATACAGATGTAGCCATGCTCATCGTGTAGCCATGCTCATACTTCCTATGTTCGACACAAGTAGAATCTTTCAGTAGATCACACAGGGCTGGATTAAGGCTTGTGGGGGCCCAGGACAACTAACTTGTGGGAGCCCTTACCAATAAAATGTACTGTATGTAAAGAAGAATAATGTGTAAATATACTGACCACTAATGTTAAACACACTGTACTGCCCCAAGTTCACATTATGCCACACAGAAACCCCAGTTTTCATCAAGTCACAGTGCCCCCACAGTGTTGGTGAACTATATGTGGGGGTCCTTACAGTGTGTGGGGGTCCTTGGAGACTGCCTAGGCTGCCCTGTTGTTAAACCATCACTAAGATCACATAAAAGCTTTGTCCAGACATTCAATATATTCAGAATAGATTGTTAAGATATGTAAAAAGACAATTACAGGAATACAATAACCTAAAGATCCAATGTTACTACCAATTATTGTACCTCAGAGCATACTGGGGAGGTGTCATCATTTGTTTTTTTGTCTCTATTGGCAGCTAGAAAATATATCACAAATAAATGGTTGCAAAACCTTCCCTCTTAGGAAATAGAATTAAATGAGATTCTAAAGATATTGTAGTTAATGAGTAAGAAATAGAAAGATCAACTTACAAGAGCTGCAACATTCTATGGCTACATTTACACAGAGAACATGGCAGGTGACAAAACAGGTTACTGGAATGTTATGGCAACTGGCAGGAGTGGGAATGGCAGGGCCACAATGTGAAATGATGAATTCCTCTACAAGAGGACATAGCCATGCATATAGGGCATGCTTGTACTTAATAAATAAATCCCTCCTCTCTGCACCCCTGGGTATGTAACAAGCCTAATAAAAAAGATTTGAGGAGACTCTGCAAACAAGGGGATAGGTGGGCGGGGAGGGGGGGGGGGGGGTTGTTTTCATGAAAGACTAGGGCCTGATCCGGATTTGGAAGCAAGACAGAAAAAGCACACAACTTTTTGTATCTGGAACAAACTATTTTGCCATGCAATAGGAGGAAATACATTTAAATTGTTTGTTGTGCATAGTAAATACTGGCTACTTTTGCATGTAGCCCACAAATGTTAGACAGCTTTATTTTTACACAGCATTTAGATTTCAGATTGGACACCCCCCCATCCAAATCTAACTCTCTCTGCACAATACATCTACCCCACCTGCAGTGCAGCATGGTTTTGTGACTTTTGTCCAATTGCTTGCTTTTTTGGTTTGTTCCACATCTGACTAACCCCCAATATGTATACAATATAACAGACATGTATTTGCAATTCTTCAACAAGGGAACATTGATATAATTGTACAGTATATTTATCTGACTATGTTCCAATACTGTCCACAGTACACTCTAAAAATAATGCAAACAAATATGTATTTCCTATGTCTTATGTATAAAGTAAAATATAGAGAAAAAGCCAATGCACATCAATTACATTCTCTATATCGGAGGCAGGGCAATTATTTCAGCCCGGGGGTCACTTGACAAGCTTAACTAAAATGTCATTTGTGATCTTCACGGAGGGGAGGGAGGAGATAGGTGAGTCGAAGAAAGGTAAAGAGGGGTATACATACAAAGTTGGGGACAAAGGAAACATGGGGGGTAGGAGTCCAGGGGTGAGAGGGGGGGATGCTTGGCAGTGAAAGGTCAAGGAATATAATAGATGGTACCTTGAGAGCCGGGATGGCTTGTCAGAGCCGGCCCTAGGCATAGGCAAAGTAGGGAACATTTGGAATACCTAGGGGCACACGCAGCTTCAGCTGATTAAAATTATATGCAGCATGCCTATATTCTGTGTGTGACTGCGGCTGTATCTGCATACGAAATGCCTTACTAATGTGCGCCATTATGTGTATAAGGTGTACTGGTGCTGGGAAAGGGGTACAGGGTCAAAGGCGGAACTAGCGTCTGTGCAAGGGGGCACCAGCCAAAATCTTGCCTAGGGCATCATATTGGTTAGGGCCGGCTCTGTGGCTTGTAGTAGGTGTAGTCGTTAGATTGAGGAGGCTGTCAGGCAAGGCAGCATATATATGTGCAGCAAAAGACCTATCATTGCACACGACATGGCTGCATGCTGCCACAATATGGAAACAGAGAGCATTCAGCCCATGCCCTCAGTCTCTTCCAGAGAATGGGCTAAGCTGTAGAATATTCAGAGGCAACCACCTGCGTTAGCTTCATATCTTAAGTGAGACAATGGTGAAGGCTGAGGTGCAAAAATGAACAACTTATTTTCACATCCTGCTGCTTGCTTTACACTGTACACACACCAAGGGGAGATCTGTCAAGTATCCAATATTTAATGATTGACATGGTGATTTGCAATTCACCTTGTCTTTTAAAGGCAAACCTCCATACAATTTGCCACCGTTTCATACCTCCCAATATGAGCAGAGCCATTGAGAAGTCAACGGGGCCTTGGTTGGGCTTGCCCGCGCCTGGGTAATGAGTGCCTGCTACATTCTCTCTCTGCACCCCTGAAAATGAAATTGCCATACCCCTCACAACCACTGAAAGTATTGATCTTGGTGAAGTTTATGGCAATGGAGTCTATCAAAGACGATATGCAATGAAAATACATACAAAAACCTCAAGCTTGCACTCAATACATTGAGCTATTATTTTTATAATTAAATTTATAAGGTGCCACAAAGTGTCTGCAAAAAACTTTTCACAATACACTTTTTAAAGCATAAGTACAATACACGACGGCTTACTATAGCATATGTATCAAACAGGGGAGGAGAGATAACTAGGTCATGGGAAAGGCAATTTGCTGAAGCTAGCAGAAGGATGCCATGGTGAGTCTTGGGTGGAAATGGATGCAGAACCCAGTGACAATGCACCCAACGTGTGGGTGTGCAAACAGTGTCAGAGTCACTGAAGGGGAGAGAAGCTATGGTGACGTAGAAAGTGCAAGGGAAGAACAGGTGGGGAGATATGGATGATTTCCAATTTCTATCAATGGACAATACATTTCAATGGGTGCATAAAGCAAACAGAAAGGCATTGCTGATTGGAAAAATCTTGTGTTACTAAATAATTTTTATATAATTTAAAACACAAAGTAAAAAAATAAATAAATACTATTGTGGAACTTCAGGTCTATAAGCTTTGTTTGTCAGGGCTTACTGAAACTTGTGGACTATGAGAACCAGGGCCTTTCCACTGAGTTCTTCCCTTATCCTGACAGGTCACCCACTGACACTCCACTGTGGTACCAGGGCAGAGCTCCCCATTTTGTCCTCTACAGCAATCTTGGTTTCTCTCCATAGAAGCCTCTCTCATACCCCTTTCACATCGCACAAATAACCCGGTATCGACACGGCATATTGCCGTGTCGATACGGGTCAGTGTGCGATGTGAAAGCACTCTGCCGGAATTAGCGGGTCGCCTGACCTGGTAATTCAACCCGGTATAAAAGAAGGATTATACCCGGGTTGAATACCGGGTCAGGTGCAGTGTGAATGGGAGCCGCGTCGATGCGACACGGTTCCCATTCACAGCATAGGGAGAGGCGGCGCAGGAGATTAGCTCATCTCCCAGCGCCGCCTCCACCCCCGCCCCTGCTGCTGCTGCGCCCCCCCCCACTGCTATGGCAACCGACCCGGTATATTGCCGGGTCGGAAAGCCAGCAGAGGGGAGCAAATGCCGGATCCCACCCGGTAAGTACACGTTTCTTTTACCGGGTGGGATCCGGCATTTGCGATCTGAATGCGGTATCACTTTGGTGAGTTTCAGTTATATCCACTCTGAGCCTGATTCATGTTTGTAAGTAAAGCAAAAAAGCATGCAGCTGGACAAAACCATGTTCCACTGCAGGTGGGGCAGATGTAACATGTGCAGATATTTGGATTTGGGTGAGGTGTACTCAAACTGGAATCTAAATTGCAGTGTAAAAATAAAGCTGGCTCACATTTCTGTACTACATGCAAAAGCAGCCAATATTTACCCTGCACAGAAAAAAAATCTATAAATGTATTTGCTCCCCTTGCATGGCAACATGGTTTGTTCCTGACACAAAATTATTTGATGTTTTTGCTTTACTAACAAACATGAATGAGGCCATCTGCTCCCATTATTACTGGTGATGCAGCTTTTGGTGCAAAGGACAGCAATCCCACTGCCATCATTATGGGACATTTTAAAGGTGGACTTGTGATACGGAGACTTCTCTTTCTTTTAATACAATTAGTGCTTTAACTAGAGGGGCAAATTCAGTAAGGATTGCAAAAATTACAAATTAGCAAAAATCGCGAGCAAAAGCAAAATTGCGAAAGCACGCCCAAATGGAAAAACTGCACTAATTTAATTTAACAAAAAGAAGGTGGCCTTGTGAAATGTGCAAATATTGCGAAAACCATCCTAGTAATCCCAATTTTTGCGTACATATTACAAATGTACGCAATTTTTGCGTACATGTTTCTGATGTTGCATTTTTTGCTAACAACAGTGGGGGTAATTCCAAGTTGATCGCAGCAGGAATTTAGTTAGCAATTGGGCAAAATCATGTGCACTGCAGGGGAGGCAGATATAACATGTGCAGAGAGAGTTAGATTTGGGTGGGTTATTTTATTTCTGTGCAGGGTAAATCCTGGCTGCTTTATTTTTACACTGCAAATTAGATTGCAGATTGAACACACCCCACCCAAATCTAACTCTCTCTGCACATGTTAAATCTGCCTCCCCTGCAGTGCACATGGTTTTGCCCAGTTGCTAACTAAATTCCTGCTGCAATCAACTTGGAATTACCCCCAGTGTTTTTCCCTTAAAAATTGCACATTCTACTTTCCTGCACCCAAATTAAAGAAAATACTCAACAATTGTAAATCAATTCAATCATCACTTAATTGGTCAAATGATCTTGTGGTAATTTAGCAATTATTATCTTAAAGACACCATAGTGTTTTTCTTCAAACATTGACTAATGCCCACAGGGTTGTATCTACCCATTGGCCAGGATGGCACTCGCCAGGGGCACCAGCCGAGCAGGGGGCGCTGCCCGACGGTGACACCCTCGGCAATGGGTGGAATCCCTTCATCCGTAGTGTCTGGAAATACCTGCTGTGCTGAGCTGCCTGTGCATTGCCTGGAGTGGAGAGTGGAGGATCGCTCAGCAGGCAAGAGCTAGCGCTGGTGTCCGGCACCGCAATGCACTACAGGGAATAAACTGAAAATAAACCCTTGCTGTCGGGAGCTCCCGGCGGCAAGGGCTGCTGGAAGCTGTAGTTTATTTTCAGTTTCTTAACGTAGTTTGGTACGGTGCCGGACACCGGCGCCAGCTCCTGCCTGCTGAGCGATCCTTCAGCCTCCATCCCATGCAGCTCAGCACAGCAGGTATTGCCAGACACTACGGCTATCTGCTGGGATGTTTTGGGGTGGGGACTAGGGCTATGGGCTATGTGAGGAGGCTATGTATGTGCTGGATAGAGGCAGAACTCTGGGAGGCAACAGAGTCATCTGCCGCCGGGCTCCTGCTCTGAAGGGGGGCACCTCTCCTCCCATTCTGTGACACCATTGAATTAAGTTAATTGATAGCTGCTGCTATCATTTCAGTGGCCAACTTCCTCACTGGTCCCTGCACCTTACATATCACACCCTTTTTATTATACTGTACTAGATACACATTTTACAAGTATCACACCCAGGATTAGAAACCACACCCTCTTACACTGGAAGCAGACACCTTACTGATGAAGCTGTTTGCTCCTGTATAGGAAATATGAGAATTTTAACTATATGAAGATACTTCTCTGACAATTACACGTAACTTCATATAGTTAGAATTCTCATACTTCCTGTACAGGAGCAAATAGCTCCATCAGCAAAGTGTCTGCTGTTAGTGTACCAGGTCATGGGTTCTAATCCTGGGTATAACTGCTAAGAAATGTGTGATTTAAAATAAAAGACAATTAAATGTATAAATACAGTATATAAATTTTTTTCAGAACACTCCACATACATACATACATACATACATACATACATACATACACACGCACGCACACACACACACACGCACACATACATACATATATTTATCTTAATATAGGAAATAGGGGGGCACCAATATTTATCTTGCCTCCGGGCAATTGTGACGAACTTACGCCACTGGTGCTGGGAGTGGGGGAGACTACTACCATGTGCTAAGGGTGGACTATAGCTATGTGCTGGGAGGCAGATGGGGACTATGGCTATGTGCTTGGGGAGGTGATGGGCTATGTGCTATTTATGCTGGTTGGGAACTATTGTTATGTGATGGGAGGGGGATGGGGACTACTGTATGACTGTGTTGGGAGAGGTGGAGACTACGGCTATGTGCTGGGGGGACTACGGCTATTGCTTGGGGAGATGGGGGCTATGGCTATTTCCTGGGATGGGACTATGGCTATGTGCTGGGAGGGGGATGGGAACTATGACTATATGATTATGGGGGCTTATCTGGCACTGTGGGGGCATATGTGTATCTGGCACCATGGGGGCATATCTGGCACTATGAGGGCATATCTGGCACTGTGGGGGCACATGTATTTAGCAATGTGGGGGCATATCTGGCAACATGGGGGCATATCTGCCACTGTGGGGGCATATGTGTATCTGGCACTGTGGGGGCATATCTGGCCCTGTGGGGTCATATGTGTATCTGGCACCATAGGGGCATATCTAGCACTGTGGGGGCATGTCTGGCACTGTGGGGGCATATCTGTATCTGGCACTGTGGGGGCATGTGTGTATCTGGCACTATTGGGGTCATATGTGTATCACGCCCCCATTTTCATTGGCCATGCCCCATGTGGCATGTGGCCACACCCATTTTTAGCGTGTGCATGCCAAAGGTCCACGCACACAGTACTACTAAGATTTTTTTTTCTACTTGCACCACTCGGTAGTGCGCTGCACTGCATTTCTTTGCACTACTATTTGATTATACTACCTGGCTTTGGGTGGCATTGCCTCCTCAGCCAGGCCAGGCACTACTGATGTCTCCTCAGTGTTATAAGAATTACAGTGTGTGGGCATAATGTGTAAAGGGAACTGCTAGTGTGTGGGCATAATGTGTACAAGGGTTACTACTGTGTAACATAATTTGAATTGGGGGAACTATTGTATGGTCATGCCCCTTTCCCACAAGATCATGTCCCTTTTTTGCACATGCACCTTCCCTACTTCAAATATGGGGGGCGCCAGTCCCTTACTTTGCCAGGGGCACCTGGACCCCTAGATACACCCCTGAATGCCCATAACTGTGTTCAGATATATTCAACTAGAGAACAGGTTCTCAAACTCGGAACTCAGGACCCCACACAGTGCATGTTTTGCAGGTCTTCTCACAGAATCACAATTGAAATAATTATCTCCACCTGTGGACCTGTTAAAACGTGTTAGTAAGTCATTTATACACCTGTGCACCTGCTGGGTTACCTGCAAAACATGCACTGTGTGGGGTCCTGAAGACCGAGTTTGAGAACCTGTGAACTAGAAAGACTGTGAATTCTAGCCTCTAAACCCTACACAACAGCAATTATTGGGATATGTTTTAACAAACACACTTTTTTTTGAGTCAACATGTTTTCATTCGGAAGCAGTAACATTTTTATATAAAAAAAAAGTGTTTTTTTGATTGTGAAGTGGTCAAACATTACATATTATTGTTTCTTTGCTTTTATTTACATACCTTATTTTAAGGAATTGTGGGGGTATATGCAATTGCGGTCGAATTGCCGCAAATGTCGAAAAACTGGGCATTTTTGACAAAAAAAACCTGTCGAATTGGATTCGACAATGCAATACAGTACTTTTCGTCCAAAAACCTGCCGTTTCAGATTCGACTTTTTGCAATTCGACACTTTACAAATTCGACATATCTGCAATGCGGTCAACCGCTGACCGCAAAGTTCCCACCATTGGATACAATGGAGCGCCTATGCGCTACAGTGTATCTCGAGTGCGCCGCCTGACAGCTCAGACGCGCACAGTCAATCAGGAGAGTGCCACAACGTGGCGCTCCCTGATTGGCTGAAGGGACCCTCTTTGACAGCAGTCACGGGGGGTCCCGGCAGTCGGGGAAAGGGGTCCCATGTGTAAACCTGGAACCCCTTTCAGTGCGTGGTCCATGGTTTCTGTTTTTATTTTATTTTGCCAAGTACGTGGATTACAAAGTATGAAGAGGACCGATCTACCCCGGATTGTTGTGAGTATAATTTTATTTACAGGTACCC
Organism: Pseudophryne corroboree; assembly: GCF_028390025.1. Lineage (NCBI taxonomy): Eukaryota > Metazoa > Chordata > Amphibia > Anura > Myobatrachidae > Pseudophryne > Pseudophryne corroboree. Next base: position 80,717,088 of record NC_086452.1, read on the forward strand.
CGTGGATTCTAAGTGGACAAGGGGACCGACACTTCATGTCAACATAGGTAAGTATGTGTGTATGTTGGTGTGCATGTATGTAATAAAGTTATACTATCACGGTGTGTGTGTACTGTTTTTATTTGGGTATTTTTTTGTAGTAGAACTACAGGTACCAGCGGGCCCGTTTCCCCCCCGCATGCTGGTACTTGTGATACTCCGAGTACCAGCTTGCGGGGGAGGCTTGCTGGGACTTGTAGTTCTGCTACAAAAAACAATATTCTTTTTTTCTGACACTTGGCTATCAGCCACCCAGCCGCAGCCCTTGGATGGGGGGGACAGCCTCGGCTTCATCCCTGGCCCTTGGGTGGCTGGAGGGGGGGACCCCTTGATTTAAGGGGTCCCCACTCCTCTCGAGTACCCCGGCCAGGGGTGACTAGTTAGTGATTTAATGCCACGGCCGCAGGGACCTATATAAAAGTGTCCCCCAGCTGTGGCATTATCTCTCTGACTAGTGGAGCCTGGTGCTGGTGTTAAAAATACGGGGGACCCCTACGTGTTTTGTCCCCCATATTTTTGGCACCAGGACTGGACGCAGAGCCTGGTGCTGGTTGTTAAAATACGGGGGATCCCATGTTATTTTTTCCCCATGTTTTTACAACCAGGACCGGCTCAAAGAGCCCGAGGCTGGTTATGCTTAGGAGGGGGTACCCCACGCAATTTTTTTCAGTTTTTTTTTAACACTTTTGTCTATTGTCAATTGGTCCGTTTTTCGACAGCGGGACTGTCAAATCCATTTTTTATTGAATATGTCGAATTTGGGTCCCGACGGGAGGGTTTGTGACTGTCGAATTGTGTCGAATTAAAAAACGGTCGAATTCCAGCCGGAATTCGGCCACAATTGCATATACCCCTATGTGTAAATATTTGTTTCAATAAGTATACAAATGGAGCAGAATTTGCAAAACTTGAAAATAAAAAGATGGTGTTGCTGTTCTTCAACATATGTCTATGTGTGTAGCGCAAAAATAAAATTTAAAAAATGAAAAAAAAGGTAGGTGGGTATGTTTTGTTTACCAAAAAAATGTTTGTTGTTTAAAAAAAAAATGTTAGGATGCTAAATGTCATTCAGCAGATACTACTTAGCAAACTGCTTGTAAAGGTTATTTTACATTTGTTTCTATCAAATAGTGTGGTTGTCAAACCTCTATTGTTAGTAAGTGTAAACACAAATTGGCTAGTAACATATATTTTCACAATCAACATGTGTTACAGAGTTATAGGCCCTACACACTGGGGGTGATTCCGAGTTGTTCGCTCGCTAGCTGCTTTTAGCAGCATTGCACACGCTAAGCCACCGCCCTCTGGGAGTGTATCTTAGCTTAGCAGAAGTGCGAACGAAAGATTAGCAGAATTGCGAATAGAAATTTCTTAGCAGTTTCTGAGTAGCTCCAGACTTACTTAGCCATTGCGACCAGCTCAGTCCTTTTCGTTCCTGGTTTGACGTCACAAACACACCCAGCGTTTGCACAACCATTCCCCCGTTTCTCCAGCCACTCCTGCGTTTTGCAACTCGAACGCCTGCGTTTTTCCGCACACTCCCATAAAACGGCCAGTTTCCGCCCAGAAACATCCACTTCCTGTCAATCACACTACGATCAGCACAGCGATGAAAAAGCTTTGTTATGCCGTGAGTAAAATACCTAACTTTTGTGTAAAATAACTAAGCGCATGCGCTCTGCGAACCTTGCGCATGCGCAGTAAGCGACTAATCGCAGTATAGCGAAAATCGGCAACGAGCGAACAACTCGGAATGACCCCCACTGACCGATATTCCTCAAAGATATGAACGATCTCGTTCATTATTGAACGAGATAACGGGGGTAATTCTGAGTTGATCGCAGCAGGAATTTTTTAGCAGTTGGGCAAAACCATGTGCACTGCAGGGGAGGCAGATATAACATGTGCAGAAAGAGTTAGATTTGGGTGGGTTATTTTGTTTCTGTGCAGGGTAAATACTGGCTGCTTTATTTTTACACTGCAAATTAGATTGCAGATTGAACACACCCCACCCAAATCTAACTCTCTCTGCACATGTTATATCTGTCCCCCCTGCAGTGCACATGATTTTGCCCAACTGCTAAAAAAATTCCTGCTGCGATCAACTTGGAATTACCCCCTTTGGTAGCAGTTGGGCAAAACCATGTGCACTGCAGGGGGGGGCAGATATAACATTTGCAGAGAGAGTTAGATTTGGGTGGGATATTTTGTTTCTGTGCAGGGTAAATACTGGCTGCTTTATTTTTACACTGCAATTTAGATTTCAGTTTAAATACACCCCACCCAAATCTAACTCTCTCTGCACATGTTATATCTGCCTCCCCTGCAGTGCAAATGGTTTTTCCGAACTGCTAACAAATTTGCTGCTGCGATCAACTCAGAATTAGGCCCAACGTTCATATCTTTGAGTGTGGAGTCACCAGCGACGAATGATGCACGGCCCCTACGCTCGTTCATCGCTGGTGCCCCGTCGGCTGTGCATGCAGGCCAATATGGACGATCTCGTCCATATTTGCCGGCACTTCAATGGAGCCGGGTGACGGGGGGAGTGAAGAAACTTCACTCCCCCCGTCACTGCCCCCCTCCCCCCCCCGCCGGGTCGCCCGTCGGCTGTATCCGCCGTCGGGCAGCTCGGCGGCGGATCGCATAGTGTGTAGGGCCCTTAATACAGCAATTTTTGCATACAATACACATGTATCAGTTGTACCAGTAATGCATGCTAGTACTGCTTCAATTATTGATATTTTCTTGGTAATTTCAATTATAAATGCGTTTTTAAAAACAAGTCATACATGTAATTATTAATGAAATAAACATTTAACATTTTCTTTCAATGTTCTGCTTCCTGAGGGGCCTGTATCATGTTTTTTTTTTTTAACCCCAAAACGCAATGGGTAAATTCACAATTCTCAGCACAAGTTTATCTGAGCTATTTATGAAATTTTGCTTGCCAGGGTGATGCTTCCAAACATTGCGTCAGTAAAAGACCTCCCTTTCCAGATGATGTTAATGTGCATACAGAGTCATCAGGCCACATGTGCAAAGTACAGCCGCCAAAGAGGGCATTAGCTATTGGGGCCAAGTTCTGAAAACATTTTTGGAGCTTGGTAAATTGACGTAAACCACAGCTCGGATCATTAATGCATGCAGGAGGGGTGACATCTCCTGCTGCATTACCATATTAGTGCTATTGCTGCTGCTTCCATGTAAATAGGGAAACAGAGGCCAGATTCACACAAACTACACCCCGATCTGATCATACAAATTCCCATATCAGGTGAGGACATGCACCCGTTCCAAATGTCATGCATCTACATTGTCAAAAAAATGTTAATGTTGTTAACAGCTACTGGATGTACTGTTTTAGAGAATAAGGGCAAACTTTCTCTTGATCTGTATCCGCCGTCGGGCAGCTCGGCGGCGGATCTTTAAATGTGTAGAGCCTATTTAACAATACCTTACATGTTTCTAAGTTCCAATGCAGCTGAATGAAGTGATTTGTGGTCTGAGGTGTGAGCTTCTTCAGCTGGGTGTGATGAAGCAATGATTGCAGTATACATGCAGTCTACAACTGAGGTCAGCTTGTGCAGTTTTTAAGGTAGACCTGTAGTCACTCAGAAACTGCACATCAGAAATTTGCGATCTGTTGTAAAAATTGTGAATGCACCGCCCACCGACCATCAGCATACGCCCACAACACACCCTACAACACGCCCCTGATCGTAGTTTTTGCGAGTCCAGTCCTTTAGTACACCCCCTACACACCTATATTTCGTAGTGCATACGCAGTTTTTGCTAAGTCTCAGAAATTGTTTTTTTTTTCTCAGTTTTTGCTATTTAAGTTGCAGAATTTGAGTTTTTACGCTTTTTTTGGGGCTAATTTTGCTGATTTGCGATCCTTGCTGAATTAGGCCCAGAGTATGCTAACATGGGGCCTCCTGTTTGCAGAGGGCATAACGCCTCTCTCATAACCCACATTGTCACACCTTGGCTTGAGCCACATAAACCACTGAGCACCGGGGAACTGCGGGTCCTCCTCTCTCCTGTCCCATGTTCCCAGGAAAATGGTCAAACATTTATAGATTTATAGATCTAGGACCCGATTCAGTAAGGATTGCAAATTCTGCTAAGTAGCAGAATTGGCAATCCTTTTGATCGCATGCTGGGGGCCACCCATCACAGGGCAAGGCCGCCCAGTCTCCCCCCCTTGACTACGCTGAAACTGTGGTCGCACCGCAATTCCAGTGTGATCGCTAAAAGTAAGGAAACCTCCTGCCGGCACAACCTGGCTGCAACCACTGGAGGCCCGCCGCCATATTTTTGATTGTGGCGGCTGCATGTGACATCACGCAGCCATCCCAATCGTGCCCACGCCATGCAGTAAATGTGGGCACATGCGCAGGACAGGCCTTGCGCATGCGCCTGCAGGGATTTAGCATTTTTTGTGGTTGGATCGCTCTTTGCGATACAACCTGAATAGGGCCCTTAGGACGCATCTGTGTCAACCACTCTGCTCCGCAAACCAACCTAGAGCCTAATTCAGAGATGCACGCAATGCTGATAATTATGGAGTTGAGTGATTATTGGCTGACTGCACACGCATCAAGGTCACACTGCGAATATGCCAAGGATCCTTAGCAATGTCACTCAAAGAAGTCTATTTACTAAGCCTTGGATGGAGATAAAGGGGGTCATTCCGACCAGTTCGCATGCAGCGGTTCTTCACTGCAGTGCGAATGGGTTGTAAATGCGCATGTACGGCGGATGCATTGAGTACATGCGTCTTTGCGCCGGGCCGCGACGCCTCCAGCGAGAAAAGTGATCGCAGCTGCGAACGCAAGAAGACAGGCGGGAGGCATTCCGGGGGCAGATACTCATCGCTTTCCAGGTGTTGTGAGTCCAACGCAGGCGGATCCAGGTGTTTGGAGGGCTGATGTCTGACGTCACAGCCGGGACCTTTATCGCTGGATCCGTCGCACAGGGTAAGTAGCTGCAGGGCTAATCTTGTTTTACTTGAAACTTTTTTAGCATAGCAGGGCTGCACAAGCGATCGCAGCCCTGCTATGCTAAAATACACTCCCCCATAGGCGGCGTCAGGTTGATCGCATGAGCAGCAAAAAGTTGCTACGTGCGATCAACTTGGAATGACCCCCAAAGTCAACGAAGATAAAGTAACAACCAATCAGGAGCAGATTGGCTGGTACTTTATCTCCGTTGACTTTATCTCCATTTAAGGATTAGTAAATAGACCCCTTAATCACAAAGTGATTGTCAGTAAGGGACTGTTTGGGGGAAGTAATAGGGAGTGTGATCCTGTACTCACAAAACATGGATTCCCAATTCCTGTGCCCATTCAGAGTGACCAGAGTTATGTGGGAAGTAAATTATCAAAGGATCTGCAACCGCTGCTGTATATTTCCACAGTTTCTTGGATTTGCGGGGCCTCCTGTGGGCATCTCAATAAATTTCCAGTCGGCAACAGCATTACAACAAAGGGAAAGAGAGCGCAAATAATAATAAATTCACATTTAATTCTATATATTTAAAAAAAAGTTTAAAAGGTTCTCATAATAACCAGAATACAGAAATATATTGGTTCTGAGGGTGATAGTAGATGCAGTCCCGCTGATCAAATAAGATATAAGGGGCGGGATGTATTAACATACATCACAGCCCCTCTCTGCCCATCACAGCGATGTTGATTGCATATGTACTAACATATGCGATTAACATCGCAATACGGTGACGGAGGCCCCCCGCGATACCTGTGAGGTGGTGTGTGGGGGGTCTCCGTCACATCCCTGAGGTCTCCACCAGCTCACCTACCAGGAAGCAGGCAGCGGGCTGTCCCTGGCAACTCCTCCCTGCAGCCGGAAGGACCTCCGGCTGCATTGTTAGGGGGAGGAGGAGTTTAGCTTCCAGGACCAGGACTGCCTGGAAGAAGGTATGGTGGGGGGAGGGGGAAAGGCGTCTGTGGCGGGGGGTGGCGGGTGGCGTTAAGAAGCCCATAGGCTTCTATAGGGTATCGCCACCCAAAGATGGCGATACCCTCAGGGACGAACACGCGGTGGACGGGGGTTAATACATACGAAAATGTGATAAAACCCCCCAAAACAGGGGTTTTATCGTATTTTCCCTTTAGTACATCCCACCCAAGTTCATTAACATTAAATTCAGTTCCAGCTGGCCAGTTTATGAGTAGGTTCACAGTGAAGTATTCCGTAAGGATTGGTATAACAGCTCATTAGGGAAAGTCCTACGCTATGCTACTATCTCTCACCAGAAGGTAGATTTCTCACCGCTCGCTGGTATGTAGAACTCCCCATTGTGCTGGTAACCGGCGTGTGTTGTAGCTCTCAGTATCCAGCAATGGATCACACACTTCTGTTGTAAACAGGTCCCCAGCGCTGAACGGGAGTCTGCGGTGGAGGTGTAGAGGGAGGGCGCGGCTCTCGATGTTACATGTAAACAATGAAGTTGAGCTTATAATGGGAGCTTCTACTGTGAAGGGCAAAGCGTAGCCTTATAGTTACAGTGTCCTGTGATCACCCAAATGTCCTTGACGCGTTTCTCCACTATTATAAAAGAGCAGTTTCATCAGAAGGTTATTTCAGGTGTTCTGAAGTGTCCAGTATTTAAACGTAGGTCCTCCAATGAGGTCAGAGTAGTAATTAAGTCTCAGATGGAGCTAATTAGAAGCACAAGTTTTGGGGTGTAGTATGTAATGCCGGCACTTGGGATCTCGGTGCTCAGCATACCGGTGCTCGGATCCCGACTCCTGGCATGCAGGCAGCGGGGTGAGCGCAAAAGAGCACCTTACGGACTCACTGCGCTCACCATGCTGCGAGCACGGTGGCACACTAGGCGCGCCACGCTATTTATTCTGCCTCCAGGGGTGTTGTGGACACACCAAGAGGGAGAATAGTTGCGATGCTTTTGCACTTCTGCGACGGGGCAGGGACTGACATAGGGGGCGGGCTAGGCCTGTGCTGGGCGTCCCCCCGCATGTCTGTGTTCCTGATTGTGGCTGTGCTAAATTTAGCACAGCTACGATCAAGTCGGAATCACCCCCACAGTACTAAAGTTGGGTGTTTCACATATATCTAGACTGCGCCCGAATAGTATATGTAGGCTACAGCATTAGCATATTGTCACACATCCTCTCCGCATCATGCTGGAGTGAGACTGGCACCTCTCTCTTCCTCCCAATGAATGATAGCTAATATCATCAGGAAGCGGGGCTACCCATGACCCCAGTGTTGCGAGACAGCAGTGTTAACCACTATGTTACTTTTAACACATATACAATATACTAATTTTATTTATGTTGTTATATTCTCTACTAGAGATGTGCACCGGAAATTTTTCGGGTTTTGTCTTTTGGTTTCTGCGGCCGTGTTTTGGATTCGGACGCGTTTTGGCAAAACCTCCATGAAATTTTTTTTGTCGGATTCGGGTGTGTTTTGGATTCGGGTGGTTTTTTTTCAAAACCCCTCAAAAACAGCTTAAATCATAGAATTTGGGGGTCATTTTGATCCTATAATATTATTAACCTCAATAACCATAATTTCCACTCATTTCCAGTCTATTCTGAACACCTCACACCTCACAATACTATTTTTAGTTTTAAAATTTGCACCGAGGTCGCTGGATGACTAAGCTAAGCGACCCAAGAGGGCGACACAAACACCTGGCCCATCTAGGAGTGGCACTGCAGTGTCAGACAGGATGGCACTTAAAAAAATTGGCCCCAAACAGCACATGATGCAAAGAAAAGAGAAAAAGAGGTGCACTGTGGTCGCTGGACGGCTTAGCTAAGCGACACAAACACCTCAATATCACAGGAATTATTTGTTCTAATCAATGGTATTATTGGTCCAAATCACTGGAAGAAAATGACAAAATCACAGGAATTATTCATTCTAATATTTGGTATTATTGGTCCAAATCACTGGAAGAAAATGACAAAATCACTGGAATTATTCGTTCTAATCAATGGTATTATTGGTCCAAATCACTGGAAGAAAATGACAAAATCACTGGAATTATATGGCAGTAATGTCGGGAATTATATCAAATGGCAGTACCATTTGACATATACGGAAGTCTCAGACAGGATGGCACTTAAAAAAATAGTCCCCAAACAGCACATGATGCAAAGAAAAGAGAAAAAGAGGTGCACTGTGGTCGCTGGATGGCTAAGCTAAGCGACACAAACACCTCAATATCACAGGAATTATTAGGTATAATGCAATCTTAGACCTGGTATTAACAAACAATGGGAATTTGGTATCAGGTATTATAGTAGGGGAACCCATAGGAAACAGCGACCACAATATGGTCACATTCAATATCAGTTTCCATAAACAGCCCTATACTGGCTCAACTAGGACTCTGAACTTTAGCAAAGCAAATTTGGAAAAGATGAGGGTATTTTTCAGGGATATTGAATGGGAAGGTTGTTTTTAGGAAAAAATACTACGGAGAAATGGGAGGTACTAAAATTCCTGCTAGCTAAAAATACACTCAAATTTATTCCTACGAGCAGCAAAAAAAGGAATAAAAATCATAAACCGATGTGGTTTAACAAAAAGATTAAGGAACTTATGGGCAAGAAAAGGCGAGTATTTAAAAAATACAAATCTGACGGGGAAGCAGAGTCATTTCAGCACTATAAGGAATGTAACAAAATTTGCAAAAAGGAAATAAGAGCGGCTAAAGTAGAAACTGAAAAACTAGTAGCAAAGGAAAGCAAAGCGATTCCCAAAAAATTATTTAAATACATTAATAGCAAGAGATTAAAGAAGGAGAGTATAGGTCCTTTAAAAGACAAGTTGGGAGTCTTAAGCAAAAATATTAATGACATAGCGGACACACTAAATTAGTTTTTTTCAACAGTATTTACTAGAGAGGACCCAATTCAGGGACTAACATATAATCTCAATAATGAGAATATCCCACTGATAGGTACTTATTTAAGCGAGGAAGTAGTCTGTGACCGATTAAAACATTTAAAGATTAATAAGTCACCAGGTCCCGATGGTATTCACCCAAGGGTTCTAATGGAGCTTCACTCTGAAATGGCAAAACCGCTATTTTTGATCTTTAAGGATTCAGTAATATCAGGTATGGTTCCCAAAGACTGGCGTATAGCGGAAGTAGTGCCTATATTCAAAAAAAGAAGTAAAGCTGAACCAGGTAATTATAGACCAGTTAGTCTTACATCTATAGTGGGGAAAGTATTGGAAGGTATTCTAAGATATAGTATTCAGAAGTTCCTTGAAGTCAATAAGGTCATTAAAAGGAATCAACATGGGTATATGAAGGACAGATCCTGTCAAACCAACTTACTTGGCTTTTATGAAACGGTAAGTGCAAACCTAGATCAGGGTAAAGAGGTGGATGTAATCTTTTTAGATTTTGCCAAAGCGTTCAATACTGTACCACACATGAGACTTATCTACAAGCTACAAGAATCAGGGCTAGGAAGCACAATATGCACTTGGGTCAAAAACTGGTTAGATAATAGGGAGCAGCGCGTTGTGGTTAATGGATATTTTTCAACTTGGACTGAAGTGCTAAGTGGTGTGCCGCAAGGCTCAGTATTAGGACCGCTATTGTTCAATATTTTCATTAACGACCTAACAGAAGGTCTAGAGAGCATGGTGTAAATTTTTGCAGATGATACCAAATTGTGTAAAGTTATAAATGCGGAGGGGGATGCTGAGTCGCTTCAGAATGACTTAGTTAAATTAGAAGCTTGGGCAGCGAAATGGAAAATGCGCTTCAATACAGACAAGTGTAAGGTAATGCACTGTGGTAACAAGTACAAAAATAACACCTACCTACTAAAATTAGGGGATTCTGTACTGGAAAAGGACTTAGGTGTCCTCATAGATAGCAAACTAAGCAGTAGTACCCAAAGTAGGACTGCAGCAAAGAAGGCTAATAAGATATTAGCATGCATAAAATGGGGAATTGATGCTAGGGACGAGAGTATTATACTCCCGTTATATAAATCACTTGTGAGGCCACACCTTGAATACTGTGTACAATTCTGGGCACCTTACTACAAAAAGGATAACCTGGAGCTAGAAAAGGTTCAAAGGCGGGCGACTAAACTAATTAAGGGTATGGAGATGCTGGAATACGAGGAAAGGCTTGCAAGACTAGGCATGTTTACACTGGAAAAGAGGAGATTAAGAGGGGACATGATCAACATTTACAAATATATAAGAGGACAATATACAGATCTTGCGCAGGACCTGTTTTTGGTTAGATCAACACAGAGAACTCGTGGACTCTCGCTCAGGTTAGAGGAGAGGAGATTCCACACAATACGGCGTAAAGGCTTTTTTACGGTAAGGACGATACGTGTTTGGAATTCCCTGCCTGAGGGAGTTGTAATCGCCAACGCAGTCAACTCCTTTAAGAATGGGTTAGATAAATTCCTAATGGATAAGGATATCCAGGGTTACGGGGCATAGTCACGCACTATGGTTATTATAAAAAAGAGGAGTTAATCGGAACGGCAGTTAGCAACTTCAGTCAAAATTTTATACAAAATAAACCTGCATAGGAGACCACAAATGGGTTGAACCCGATGGACAATTGTCTTTTTTCAACCTTAGATACTATGTTACTATGTTACTATGTTCTAATCAATGGTATTATTGGTCCAACTCACTGGAAGAAAACGACAAAATCACAGGAATTATTCGTTCTAATCAATGGTATTATTGGTCCAAATCACTGGAAGAAAATTTAAAAAATCACAGCAATTATTCGTTCTAATCAATGGTATTATTGGTACAAATCACTGGAAGAAAATGACAAAATCACTGGAATCATTTGGCAAGATCACTGTAATTAATAATTAATTATAAATCACTGATATTAATTGATAAAATCTTGCTATCGCCTGCCTAGTGAAGTGGAATCTAGATGGTATTTTGTACCAGGGACACAATAACTTCATCAATTGTCTAAATCCCCATGCAGTAATTGCGGAAAAGGGGCGCACGTCTAACAGCGCACTGATCATACTGAGAACTGATTATACTGATCAATCACTGATTATACTGAGCACTGATTTTACTAAGCACTGATGATACTACGGAGAACTGACACTGAGCAGCGAGAACAGCACTGGACTATTGTATTGTAGTATACTGGTCACCACAATGCTGCACTGTCCTACTATATACTGCTCACAATAATGCAGCACAAAGATGGTATACGTGACACAGAGCTGCAAGATACAGCAATGGCCTACTGTACTGTACTATATGTATACTGCTGGTCACCAAAATGCTGCACTGTCCTACTATATACTGCTCACAATAATGCAGCACAGATATGGATACTATACTTGACACAGAGCTGCAAGATACAGCAATGTCCTACTGTACCGTACTATATGTATACTGCTGGTCACCAAAATACTGCACTGTCCTACTATATACTGCTCCCAATAATGCAGCACAGAGATGGTATACTTGACACAGACCTGCAAGATACAGCAATGGCCTACTGTACTGTACTATATGTATACTGCTGGTCACCAAAATGCTGCACTGTCCTACTATATAATGCTCACAATAATGCAGCACAGAGATAGTATACTTGACACAGAGCTGCAAGATACAGCAATGGCCTACTGTACTGTACTATATGTATACTGCTGGTCACCAAAATGCTGCACTGTCCTACTATATACTGCTCACAATAATGCAGCACAGAGATGGTATACTTGACACAGAGCTGCAAGATACAGCAGTGGCCTACTGTACTGTACTATGGGGGTAATTCCAAGTTGATCGCAGCAGGAATTCTGTTAGCAATTGGGCAAAACCATGTGCACTGAAGGGGAGGCAGATATAACATGTGCAGAGAGAGTTAGATTTGGGTGTGGTGTGTTCAATCTGCAATCTAATTTGCAGTGTAAAAATAAAGCAGCCAGTATTTACCCTGCACAGAAATAAAATAACCCACCCAAATCTAACTCTCTCTGCAAATGTTATATCTGCCTCCCCTGCAGTGCACATGGTTTTGCCCAATTGCTATCAAAAATCCTGCTGCGATCAACTTGGAATTACCCCCTATATGTATACTGCTGGTCACCAAAATGCTGCACTGTCCTACTATATACTGCTCACAATAATGCAGCACAGACATAGTATACTTGACACAGAGCTGCAAGATACAGCAATGGCCTACTGTACTGTACTATATGTATACTGCTGGTCACCAAAATGCTGCACTGTCCTACTATATACTGCTCACAATAATGCAGCACAGAGATAGTATACTTGACACAGAGCTGCAAGATACAGCAGTGGCCTACTGTACTGTACTATGAATTCCAAGTTGATCGCAGCAGGAATTCTGTTAGCAATTGGGCAAAACCATGTGCACTGAAGGGGAGGCAGATATAACATGTGCAGAGAGAGTTAGATTTGGGTGTGGTGTGTTCAATCTGCAATCTAATTTGCAGTGTAAAAATAAAGCAGCCAGTATTTACCCTGCACAGAAATAAAATAACCCACCCAAATCTAACTCTCTCTGCAAATGTTATATCTGCCTCCCCTGCAGTGCACATGGTTTTGCCCAATTGCTATAAAAAATCCTGCTGCGATCAACTTGGAATTACCCCCTATATGTATACTGCTGGTCACCAAAATGCTGCACTGTCCTACTATATACTGCTCACAATAATGCAGCACAGACAGAGTATACTTGACACAGAGCTGCAAGATACAGCAATGGCCTACTGTACTGTACTATATGTATACTGCTGGTCACCAAAATGCTGCACTGTCCTACTATATACTGCTCACAATAATGCAGCACAGAGATAGTATACTTGACACAGAGCTGCAAGATACAGCAATGGCCTACTGTACTTTACTATATGTATACTGATGGTCACCAAAATGCTGCACTGTCCTACTATATACTGCTCACAATAATGCAGCACACAGATAGTATACTTGACACAGAGCTGCAAGATACAGCAAGGGCCTACTGTACTGTACTATATGTATACTGCTGGTCACCAAAATGCAGCACACTGAGCACAGATATTTGCAGCACACTGAGCACAGATATGGAGCGTTTTCAGGCAGAGAACGTAGATATTTGCAGCACAATCAGCACAGATATTTGCAGCACACTGAGCACAGACGTTTGCAGCACACTGAGCACAGATACAGAGCTTTTCAGGGAGAGAACGCAGCCACGTCCTCTCCGTTCAATCTCCAATGCACGAGTGAAAATGGCGGCGACGCGCGCCTCTTTATATAGAATACGAATCTTGCGAGAATCCGACAGCGGGATGATGATGTTCGGGCGCTTTCGGGTTAACCGAGCAAGGTGGGAAGATCCGAGGCTGCCTCGGAACCGTGTAAAATAGGTGAATTTCGGGGGGGTTCGGATCTCGGAGAACCGAACCTGCTCATCTCTATTCTCTACCATGTTTATTGGGAGATTGGCAAATCTTTTTTTTTTCATTGAAACCACCAATTTAAGCAAGACATTTCCTTGGGCACGTGTCTATCTTAAACTTAATAGGCTGCTTGCAGCATACAAAACCAATAATTGCTTTTATGGCTTATGCCATCTCAGGGCTGAACATCAGATTTGATCACAACCAAGAACTGTATTTATTTCCCGTTCTTGTAAAAAGAGGATTTGTAAGACCACTTCTCTTTCTGAATTGAATCTAAAAATGTTACCCCAGCCTTTGTATTATGTGACAAGACATCAACAAATGACATCCACATAATAAAACCAAAGCACCAACCTGTTAACCAATGCATCTGTGCAAAAGCACCAATTTTTGAGTCAAAAATTTGTATTGAATTTTATTGATTTTCCTTCATTCCCTTCTAGATAGGATTCAAGAGGTAGGGTTCTGTAGGGTGGGTGCACTGGGATCTAGCGTTATGATCCATATTGAATTGGTTTCGGGAAATGGATAATGCGAAGGCAGGTGTCGAAGGAATGATACTAACTTTTCCATACTGATATCCTGGTGATATATATGCAATATAAAAAGCATATAAGTATATATACAATGTAGAAAGCATCCTAGTGCCCACCATACAATACAGGGCGCATCCTATTTACTACTATATAATTCGAAGAACATCCAAGTGCTCACAATAGAATGCAGAGTATTCTACGTACCTATAAATGTGTATATTTGCCCATCGGCAGAGTTGCACAATTCTCTGAAGCTGGACCACCCCTATTCGTAAGCTTGGTTTCATCGCTGTCATCATTATCAGTGCGCAGATGTACCAGCAAAATATCACTCTGAAAACAGGTAAATACCAAGCAATTTCATTAATACTGAACTGTGCATACCTGCAAATACCAAAATGCAGCCCAGATACGCTTGTTCAGTCACTAGTGGAGAGGTGGCTGACTCTTCATCACCCGCAGTAAGGGCTGCCACCAGAAATGATGGGGCCCGGGACGAACCCTCACAAGTCAGCCCCCCCCCCACTGTCTGCCTCCGCTCCTCCCTTGCATCCCCCAATCTGTACCCTTTGATAGGGCCGGGGTGGTTGTAGTCGGGATTAGGGGGCCAGGTCACAATCGGAACTCACGGACCGGTAGCCAATCAGGAGCTGCGGAATGGCAGCTCCTGATTGGCTGCCTGTCCGTGAGCCCCGATTAGATCACGGCCGGCTCTGTATTAAGAATATGGCCGCTGACCGCAGCTCTGCCTCTGTCCCTCCATTGCTGTCTGTCGCTGCGCAGGCAGGCAGCTGACCTGTGTCCCTAATCCTGAGTCCTGACTACAAGCACCCGGGCCCCATCTCATTCCAGGCCCGGGACTGCAGTACCCACCGTCCCCCCTTGATGGTGGGCCTGCCCGTAGATGCGCCTGTTCAGTGGCACATGCGCAGTGCAAAACACTCAAGATAGGCTCAGCGAGCAGACTTGCATTCAACTTTGCATCAGCCCCATAGCATACCTCCTAAAATTGTGATGGATGGTGTCAGGGCACTTGCGTGCATGCCTGGGAGTGACCTCATGATGACTGATGTCCCATTTTCATCACGCTGAGGCTTGACCAACACTCCTGGAGCTGCTGGGCATCCCCCTGCCTCGCTCATCACAGGCCTCTAATCAGGTCCTGATGCATGTGTGACGCATGCTGCAAAATACCAATTCTTTGTGCATGAGCCAGACCCATACTGCACATGTGCTGTATGGGCCTGCGATGTTGGAAGTAGATTGGCAGCAGACTGTCAATCACTGACACTCTGCTGTTGTTTGGGGGTGGGGAGAGTCTTCTTTTCTCAAAACAGGGGGGGGGGATCACCACTGTTGGTGTGGGAGTGATGGGGCCAGGATCTCCGTCGAATGGAGTTGTTCTGGCCCTTTTAATGGATCTGCGCCAGAAGATGTTGTTGCAGATGATCCGATGCTGCATCAGTAGCATATTTATAATGGGTGCAGTGTATACAGTACACACAGGCCACTCAGATCCAGGGTGGAACACACAGCACATGCTGCACCCATTTGTCCATTTCTTGAGAACTCACATCTCCGGAGTCCAGGTACGCTATGGCAGCCCTGCAAATTCTCAGGGAGAATAGTGCACCGGCCCCATACTGCGCATGCACAGTAGGAGAAATGTCAGTTGAATGTCCACCGCACCATCTTCCTGAAGTCTTATGCATATGCAGTACTCTTTAGCACAGCTCTAGAGTCTACTACGCCCGGCGCCATCACTCAGAGTGACTACGCTGCCAGCCTGCAGGCAAGAGAGAGGAAGGGGCCCAGTTGGAGACCGCACATGGGCCCCCTGCTCTCTTAATATGCCCGTGCGCTGCGTCCTAGGGCGATTACTAAGGCAAGCAGGAAGCGTCTTCTAATATCAGTCGCCTCCTGCTGCATTAACATTCCACGTAAGCAGCAGTGATAGCAATACCAACCACACCTGGATCAGACCCCCAAGTGCAAATGATGAACGCATACGCACATCAACCATTTACCGCTGCTCTGCTCTGCAAGACATAAGGACAGCTGATGCCTTAGACATCAAGTAAAACTGATGATATCTGAAAATAAGATATATCATATATGAATATATAGTAATATATTGCATAAGAAAGTAGAAGACATGCTTTGATTTTTTTTAGGTACGAGTCAAGTTTTTTAGCCATTGTACCTATCAGCCAGCAGTGTTAAGCCTAACAAAGATTCCATGCTGCCTGTTATTCTTCCTGAGCTGAGGCTGACTCTGGAAACGGTATGAGCTATCTGTGGATTACAATATAAAATTAACTGGATGGAGAATAATCTCTGTAACTCTCTCTAATGCAAACTTTAATCCACTCTAAAAGTGCATCCTCCAAAGCTTTATATCCCCCCCTCGGATCATTAAACAAAACAAACAGATAATATGGTCTTAACAAAGAAATACGTAAATCACATAAGATCATTTGTATATGGGGAATCAGACTTATTTAATGGATAATCCCATTCTTTCTAGCTCCATATTTTACAATTGTTCCTTTTTTTTTTACAAGTGGGATTATTACTTTTTTGTCTCTTTATTTTGTCTTTTTTATTTTTTTATTACCACTTAACTGGCATGGTCAGATTTCATGCAACTACGTCGTCCCATCCTGTCTCCCCGTTTTTGACGAGGAGATCCGTTCTGCAGATGTACATAATAGAATGTTTAAATATTTAAAAAAATACTTTTCAACTTTATTAAATAAAATACATTTTAAAAAACAATGTTTTTAACGCTTTTGAAGGGAAAAATCGTCAGTTAAGTGGTTTAAATTAAAGACTAATAATTTATGTACTGTATAATGAAATGGTTAGCAAAACATAGCACATAGTATGTTTTCTACATGCAAGACCTCCCATAATGTAACAATCCGGCAAATGTAACAGTTGTCTTTGCTCAGGGATAGCAACAGTGCCACCATTGTAAAAGATCAAGAGAAAGTTTGCCCTTATTCTCTAAAACAGTACATCCAGTAGCTGTTAACAACATTAACATTTTTTTGACAATGTAGATGCATGACATTTGGAACGGGTGCATGTCCTCACCTGATATGGGAATTTGTATGATCAGATCGGGGTGTAGTTTGTGTGAATCTGGCCTCTGTTTCCCTATTTACATGGAAGCAGCAGCAATAGCACTAATATGGTAATGCAGCAGGAGATGTCACCCCTCCTGCATGCATTAATGATCCGAGCTGTGGTTTACGTCAATTTACCAAGCTCCAAAAATGTTTTCAGAACTTGGCCCCAATAGCTAATGCCCTCTTTGGCGGCTGTACTTTGCACATGTGGCCTGATGACTCTGTATGCACATTAACATCATCTGGAAAGGGAGGTCTTTTACTGACGCAATGTTTGGAAGCATCACCCTGGCAAGCAAAATTTCATAAATAGCTCAGATAAACTTGTGCTGAGAATTGTGAATTTACCCATTGCGTTTTGGGGTTAAAAAAAAAAAACATGATACAGGCCCCTCAGGAAGCAGAACATTGAAAGAAAATGTTAAATGTTTATTTCATTAATAATTACATGTATGACTTGTTTTTAAAAACGCATTTATAATTGAAATTACCAAGAAAATATCAATAATTGAAGCAGTACTAGCATGCATTACTGGTACAACTGATACATGTGTATTGTATGCAAAAATTGCTGTATTAAGGGCCCTACACACTATGCGATCCGCCGTCGAGCTGCCCGACGGCGGATACAGCCGACGGGCGACCAGGCGGCGGGTGGGCAGTGACGGGGGGAGTGAAGTTTCTTCACTCCCCCCATCACCCGGCTCCATAGCAGTGCATGCAAATATGGACGAGATCGTCCATATTGGCCTGCATGCACAAGCAACGGGGCACCAGCGATGAATGAGCACGGGGCCACGCATTGTTCATCACTGGTAACTCCACACTGAAAGATATGAACGGTATCTCGTTCATTAATGAATGAGATCGTTCATTTCTTTCAGTAATATCGCCCAGTGTGTAGGGCCTATTAGACTCATTCAGCACCATGGACAGCAAAATAGTATATTTGTGTAACTTTATAAAGTACGATATATTGTATTTTTAAGTCAACATTCATATCTACTTTATCTTTATTTTGTGGCTTAGTACTCTGTGGCTTGTACTTAACAACATGAGTGTGCTATACTAGTGGTGCTGAAATCCAGACCGCCAGCATTTTACCAATTACTGGAACACCGACACCTGCATGTAATTCCCACTCAGTTGGTGGATCCATGACAGCAACTGAGTGGAAACCGAACCTGTGGCGAGCAAAGCTTGGCGAGCACAGCGAGCCCACAATGGGACTCGCTGCCGGTATTCCGGAAGACAGGATGCCACTGTCTGTATACTGAAAGCCGGCATCCCGTTTGCCGGTATATCATACCGAATCCCTATATTATGTGTTATAATAACATAACAGATAAAGGGCCACAGTATGCCAAAAGTAGTAAAAAGGCAACATGGAAGCTTGTGACATTCCTTTTTATATACATTATTACTGCCCAAGATATTGTTAGGCACAATTGTTATTATTACTTACTGTAGTATTACGTACTATTATCCAAGGATTTTTGAGGGATTGTTGGTTTATTACTAACTTGTAGGCATTATTAGGTGCATTGTATTATTACCTATTACTAGCTATTATAACTATACAGTACAAGCTTTGTGAGGGAGTTCTGTATTATTTTCTATTATTACCTAAGGTATTGTGGGGGGTATTAGAAGCATTGTATTATTACCTATTATTAGATATTATTAGAATATAAGCTTTGTGAAGGAGTGTTATATTATTATTATTATTATTATAATTATTATTATTATTATTATTGTACAAGGTGTTGTAAGGGGATGCTGTTTTATTACTTATTGTTAGATAATATTATTGGGAGCATTATTATTATACAAGCTGCGTGAGGGAGTGTTATATTATTATTATTATTATTATTATTATTATTATTATTATTATTATTGTACAAGGTGTTGTAAGAGGATGCTGTTTTATTACTTATTGTTAGATAATATTATTGGGAGCATTATTATTATACAAGCTGCGTGAGGGAGTGTTGCATTATCTATTATTATGTATTATTACACAAGGTATTGTGAAGGGTGGTATTCATGTGACCGCCGGTCAGCTGACCGACAGTCACATGACCTCCTCCGTGAGCCCGACGGCTCACTATCCCGATGGTCGGCATGCCGACCAACAGGGACTATTTCCACTCGTGGGTGTCCACGACACCCATAGAGTGGGAATAGAACCTGTGGCGACCGCAGGTCGCCACTGAGCCCGCAGCGTGGCGAGCGCAGCGTGGCGAGCGCAGCGAGCCCGCAAGGGGCTTGCTGCACTCGCCCCTCCCCGCCGGGATCCCGGCGTCGGTATGCTGCCGGGATCCCGGCGTCGGTAAGGTGACCGCCGGTCACCAGTACTACACCCATTGTGAAGGATTGTTGACTTATTACCTATTAGTTGATGTATTAGGAGCATTGTATTATTTTGTAATTCTAGATATTATTATACATGCTTTGTGAGGGAGTGTTGTATTATTATTATTATTATTATTATTATTATTTTTATTACACAAGGTATTATGAGGAGATGTTATATTATTACATATTTTTAGGTAATCTTAGTTAAAGCATTGTATTATTACCTGGTATTAAATATTATTATTATTATTATTATTAGGAGCATTGTATTATTACCTATTATTAGATATTATTATACAAGGTATCATGATGGACTGTAGTATTACTGCCTCTTATTGGGTATTACACAAGATTTTGTTAGGGGCAGTTGTGCCTGCCCTTGTTGTAACAGACATTGGAATTTCCTTTGTGGGATTCTCGGAGCTATGCTTATTTAAATCCAAATATCTGGCATATATAGACACCTGTAACTTCTCATACTTTATTCTCTCGGCTCACTGAATCTCTTTCTGTGCCTCATAGCACCTCATGAGTCCCAGGGCCGTCTTTTCGTATGGGCTCAATGGGCTCTTGCCCAAGGGCCCCAGGAGTAAAAGGGCCCTAGGCTGATAGCTGAGGGTCCTGGGGAACCGGAGATATCCAACTTCAAAGCAGTGGTCCCCATCCAAGCCTGTTAATTGTTCTTCCCAGCCAGATATCTCGTGTTCTGTCTGACTTAGAGTTTTTCTGAGTGTACACTCCAAAAGTTGTGACTCTCCCCTTTCAGTGGACACTGCCAGCTTGTCTCTAGTATGCCCAGAACCAGAGATATCAGCCTTCAAGCAGCTGGTCCCTGCTACAGCTCCACACGCCTAATATGCAGTTTAATATTTTTGTTGGTGGATTGCTCTGGCTACTGAGGTCTGATCCCCAAGTCCCCAGTACCTCCTGAAAGGAACTGGAAATATCTGCAGGAAAGCAAGCTGCCCTAACCCCCGGAAAATGATGACTATTAAGCTCATTCCACTATCCACCCCTCCCCTGTGTATTAAACACCCCATACCACCTTGGAAGTCATGTACCAGGGCCCCTTCATTCAGCACAATGTCCCCTTCTACAATTTAGCGTTCTCCTTCCCGACCCATTTGTGCAGTAAAGGAGTAATTAACAGAAATTATTTCTCCAGGTCCTACATGCTGAGCGAAAAATAGAACCCCCCTACCCCCCGCGGGACATCAAAGCTGCCGCTGATAGCACCCCCCACCCCTACCGCTGATGGGTGGGTAGGGGCCCCAGTGCATTGCTGTGATCAGGGGCCTACACTGCTGTTAAGATGGCTCTGCTCATGACTGCATTCTGGTGACTATTTGTTCAAGCATCTAAAGGATATTCATACACCTTATCAAGACACATTGGAGCCAATTCAATTGTTTTGGGCATCTAAAAATTCTGTCTAAACAGGACTTTTTAGATGCCCAAACAAATGTCACAATTCAATTGTGTTTGAGTGCCCATGCACATTGTTTGCATGTCATGCCCAAACAGACAGGGTTTAGCAACCTAAAACAGCTAAAACCCATCTAAACTCCCTGCTTTGGGGTGTCCAAACTCTAGTTTGGACGCCCAAAGTGCATAGTTTCCACACATTTTTTATTGCACCTCAGGAGGCTGCAAGAAAAAATTCAGCCAGCAGCTACTTGGCACCTAAATGTAGCAGCGATTGAATTGCTCCATTTTACACCCCTGGTGGTAGCCACGGGGTACAACAATTGAATCAGCCCCATTAAGTGAAAGTAAGACAAGTAGAAGGACTGTATTAGTATATATAGCAAACTAACAAGGTAATAAAAACTTTTATAATCTGCTTGAGCCCTGTCTATTTAACAAATACACTCGGATATATTGTAAGTTTTGTGATATTTAAAACATCAGTTTCAACCATCTTTCTATTGAATAAGAGTACAAGGTTGGGGTTTAAATCTGCTTTTATAGCACTTAGCTTCTTCATAGGAGTAAGTAGTGCAAATCCTCTTATGATCAAAACACCCGATTTGCCAACAGTAATCTTAAGCGCAGAACAGGTTTTAATGTGAAATTATTTTGTTTTTCTGCAGTTTAATTCAAGGTGCCCCTGACAAATGCTAAGATAACAGGATTTAAATAAAATATAAGAAAATTGAGTACTTAAAGGATAATTCACAGTAACCCAGGGTGACCATTGACTGTTTGCTTTCTTTAGTCTGGCTTGGGCTAAACTGATCAAAGCTCCTGTCAGGAACGTTGTTATGTGTATTTACAGACAGTTTAAAAATAAAAAAAGACGGCACCTTGTTGCTAAAGTTTCTTCTTTGTCTATATTTGTGCCAGCCTATAGAAATTGGGTTTCCACCTACTGCATATGTGGAATTTGTAATGAATGATGCTTTTTGAATTTTACATTTTCATGGCAGGAAAATATCTTGCTATTCCCTATGTTCCCAGATTACTTAATTCTGTAGTATAAAAGAGGGATTAGAATATTGGTTCTGGAGAACACAATCCAGGCAAATAAATTTAAAACATGACAGTACTGAAGATACAGCCACTGAAAGTGAAAGTAGGGATTATTAACATACAGCTTTCCTACAGGAAGACTTGGTAGAGATACACAGAATAGTAGTTGCGAAGTCTAGTTTATTGATCCATCACAGGTGCATGTAAGGGAGGTGTTAATCTAGATTAGATATACTAATAATCCTACATGATAATAGTAATGCAGAGATCTCAGTTACATACCTTTGAAAACATATAATAAGGCAGTAGCCATGGCTTATGCTCTGGTGGTCCTACGCTACGGTATCCGGACTCCAGCTCGACAGCAAAAAGGTCGACAAACCTTAGGTCGACGCCAATTGGTCGACAAACCTTAGGCCGACATGGACAAAAGGTCAACATGGACAAAAGGTCGACAGGAACAAGGTCGACATGGAAAAAGGTCGGCATGAGTTTTTCACGATTTTTTTCTTTTTTGGAACCTTTTCATACTTAGCGATCCACGTGGACTACGATTGGAACAGTAATCTGTGCCGAGCGAAGCGAAGGCACCATGCCCGAAGCATGGCGAGTGAAGCGAGCCATGCGAGGGGACGCGGTGCACTAATTGGGGTTCCCGGTCACTCTACGAAGAAAATGACACAAAAACAAACAAACTCATGTCGACCTTTTTCCATGTCGACCTTGTTCCTGTCGACCTTTTGTCCATGTTGACCTTTTGTCCATGTCGACCTAAGGTGTGTCGACCAATTGGCGTCGACCTAAGGTTTGTCGACCTTTTTGCTGTCTATCCTGAGTCCCAGACCCCTACGCTACATGATAGGCAGAGATTGGCAGAGATACAAGCTATACAAAGTATGAAGAATGTTTTCCAAATCGCACCCAAAACAGTGGAGAATCTATAATATGTTCAAGGACCGCAGTGAACAACCTACATCTTGGACAGGTTTTCTGTTGTGCCAGTGTGGTGGGTCCTCCTTATACTTGCTGTTAGTAGATCCATACTTCCAACGATGTCTTTGTAAAGATGGTTCTGACACAGGAGACTGCAAAGACTTTGGCACTGTTCTGGAGTCATTGCTAACATCTGCACACTCGGTAAATACGTTGCTGGAAAGATGGCGTCACCTGCAAACAGCTATGGGGATTCCTAACCATACTGTATCTTAAAATGCCCCTTGCCCAACAACATAATAAAAAAGTCCAATATATTAGACCTAGCTGTGATAGGTGGCATTACCTTTATTGCATGCAGTTTGAGTAATAGGACTACCAGAATGGACCAAAAAAAAAAAAAACACCCTATCACTAACCCCAGTCCTCCTGGGCTCTAGGTGCTAGAATAATGACAATGTTTGTGACCTCCTGGAATTAACCTTGCTACCTCAGTGGGGTCATTTTAAGGATTCCTGAAGATCCCAGCCCATCACACAGAAAAGGTATACATAGCTAAACAATACCACAACACTCATTTATAAAAATGAATATTAATTGAAAAAGAAAAACCTCATCAAAACCCCTCATTTATCACAATATTATAAAACAGTCTCATAATCCAATGGGAAATCTTTCTTCGTAAATCAATTGAAATAGGTAAAACATAATAGATGCAAACTACTAGCACGGGCCAACGAATTACAAGTTTGTTTCAATGTTGGCTGTAATGTGATTGGTTAGGGCATGTGTAATGCTTGAGATTGGCTGAGCGGCTAATGACAGTCCCGGTTAATTAAGAAGAGCATGTCTCCTGACAACAAGATCCTCAAGATATCTTTCAAGAGCAAGTACTTTTGTTGGGTGGCCAACAACAAGCCAGACAACATCCCTGCAGATGTAAGCTCTATACATTTTATTTTGAATTTCAATATTTTGTTGCACAAAAAAAAAATGTTTGAATATAAAAACAATTGAATTGAAGGGGATAATACACTTCTCTATAGCAAGCTTTGGAACATGGACTATAACTTACAATAGCTCTCAAGTAAAACTCCCTGGAGGATCTTACACATTGAAGAACTATTGTATGGACAGATTGTAGTGTGCTACTTTCAAGGGAGGTCCATACTTCCACTTTGAAGAAGAAGTGTATGTTGTCTAAAAGTGGACATGGTCTTTACATAAATATGTTGACCAATGTTCTTTTCTACTTCTGCTGCAGTAGACTGCCATGTCACAAAGAAGGTTCTTCTCAGCCAAAAGAGGGCTTGATTCTGAGTTGTACGCAATTCCCAATTTGGCCGCTTCTAATCATTTTTAGCAAGTGGCGCACGTGTTGCAGGCTCCATGTGTCTTTGCAAATGTTGCATGTGATTCAGAGTCACAGGCATATCAGCTGTTTCTCTGCAGCTGCTGAATGAGAGGTGTCATTTGGGCAGCAACAATATGGACTCATGTAAGAGAACTAGAGAGAGGTATATACAGCGCTAATAACTGGATATGAAAAAAAACTTGTATTTTATTACATAGAAAATTGTTGCAACAAATAAACAACTGGTTTTAAAAGATAAAAATTTAAATTAAAAATAGAAATTACGATAATAGGGCAAGCACAGCAATTTCTTTGGTATATTACCACATGCAGAAGCCGGACATATTCGCCTGAAAAGTGTCCATGGAAATATGCCACAGTCCTGGGGATAAGTTCAAAGCTGGCAGGTAACAGTCCACATTGAATTTGAAAACAGACCTTTGAGTGCTTGATTCCGGACAGAACTTAGTCCTATTGAAAGCTAGGTCTTATGCACCTTTGTGGACGACTGCAGGTTCCCCCTTTGTGGATGATGATGGACTTCTAGGCGTATTACAGGTTTAGACGAAGGACCAGTGATGCCCGGCTCCTCTGTGCCAACGCGTTTCGCTGTACCAACAGCTTTATCAAGGTACCTTGATAAAGCTGTTTGTACAGCGAAACGTGTTGGTGCAAAAGTGCATAAGACCTAGCTTTATTTGTTGCAACAAATTTCTATGTAATAAAATACAAGTTTTTTTCCATATCCAGTTATTAGCGCTGTATATACCTCTCTCTATTTCTATTTCTAGGGACTAACTATCCCTTTAAACAGCTGCTTAAGGTCAAGCATCTCATTTTATTTAGCGCCGGGTCTATTACCTAGGTAATTATTTTCCTCATGTAAGAGAACCATTCTGTATGTCTTCTGGGCATGTAGCCATTCAAGGTCCTCGGTATGCAATGTGGATGACACAATCAGACGGGCCTCCAGCACCCATTATGGGGTAGGTGTAACTGCCGATGACAGTGATAACAGCTGCTCTCGTGGATGGAAAACTTGGGTAGTGTGAATGCAAAGACTACTGTAAGAATAAATGGCATCTAGAACTGCATTTGCATTACATTTGACTCTGAATCAAGTCCAGACAGTGTGGTTGGAAAACTTGCTTTGTACAATTTAACTGTGTGAGTGGCTTCATGCAGTGACAAGAGTAGGGACACTGAGAGCGGCCATGGGCTCCGGTACTAACAGGGGCATGGCCAAATCTGGAGAAGAGTGACTATACCTCCTAAAAATGGGAAAATCGATTTCGCAGCACTGGTGGCCGCACATAGGACACCAGCGGTTGCACAGAGAGTGCTGGCTGGCGGCCGTACAGGGCCTCAGCAGTTCTGCAAATGGGGACAAAGTACCTCTTTACAGGTAACACGTGCCTGAACCAGGCCCCTAGCACAAGCCCAGGCCCGGGTAATTAGTACCTGCTCCCCTTCCCCTCTAGGCACCCCTGGACAAGAGAGGAGATAAAGTGGAGATGTTCCCCAAAGCAACCAATCCAATTCTACCTGTCACTTCATAGACTATACTAGATAAATGATAGCTAGGGTCTGATTGGTTGTTTTGGGCAACTTCACCACTTTATCTCTCTCTAAGACTTGATACATCTCCCCAAGGGTCTTAGTTCTCACAGCATCTTAAATTACCGCAATTCAACTTATTTAATTTTTTTTTATCTAACCCATTAGATCACTGTGCTAAATATGTGTGAGAGCTGAGCCCCTCCCACATAATGAGGACTGGAGTGCCACCATTTCTATACTGCACATTGTGTGTGTTGTGTGTGTGTGTGTGTGTGTGTGTGTGTGTGTGTGTGTGTGTGTGTGTGTGTATAAGTCTTCAGTCATTCCTATAGTTGGTACAGTGAATTCTATATCAATGTGGGGACTTCAGAAGAAATATATCCCAGCCCAGCACTTTTGCTGAAGAAACCCCTACTATTTATCAAGCCATTGACCATATATGTGCTCCAGGCATCCCGCCATCTGCTCCTTACCCCCCCCCCCACACACACACACACACACACACACACACACACACCCGCCCGCCTCACACAGTGCAGCTTCATACAGGCTGCAGGCACTCCGAGTCTTCACCTGCAGCTGTCAGGACGGCCAGCCCCGCTCTCAAAACCCGATGTAATTTGCCTTGGATTAGCTGCGTGCTGATGCCGCTATATAGCTATAGCTGATGCTGCATCTATAGCTAGCTCCCCCTAGCTATAGATGCAGCCTGATGCTAGCCCAGCCGTCTTGGTGTATGTGTGAAGGCAGCTGCCGCATCAACACAGCTTCTCCATCTTCCCACAAAAATATATGAAAAACCTGAAAGCTGCAGTGGTGGATCGGTGGCAGGGGGAGGGGGAAGGTTCTAGGTACTCAGAAACCCCCCCTGCGTGCGCTAGTGTCTATTCATGAAGCATTGAAAAGAGTGGAAAAGTGAGCCAGGGAGAAGTTGCCCAAGGCAACCAATCAGTGTTGAGGTAACATTTATAAAGTGCATTCTATAAAATTATACTTGGCGGCTGATTGGTTGCCACGGACAACTTCTCCACTGGCTCACTTCTCCACACTTTTCACTGCTTCATGAATAGACCCTTAGTATTTTCACGCTGGAAGTTGCTCTAGCACAATAGGTTTACAGGGTTTTTTTTTTTTTTTTACATCAAATCAAAATGTAATATATACAATGTTTTGCTTTTCATTTTGTATAAAAAAAATAATGACAAGAGAGCTAAATAAAAATCAAATAAAAGTCACATTCAACTTGGCAGACTCAGTATGTTGCACATAATTCTGGCTTATTTTGTGTTATTTAATTAGAATGGGATTGCAATGCCAGATAAGACTCATCGCAGAGAGCGGTTAAAGTACCCGTCATCTGGGTACAATGAGGGCAGTGTTCTGAAGTAATAATCGGTCTATATATTTGGAACAAGTTAAATTGCTGAGGTATGAGGTCTGAAGTGCCTCCCCGATTTCACTAATACACACTGAAGTGGTAGAACTGCCCAAAGCGCAGACTTCACGATGTACACTACATATCATAAGAACAAGTTATGATTTTATGACCACACAAGGGCTGCAGAGGTGGGGGCAATGGGCCTAATTCAGACCTAATCGCTGTGCTGCAAATTACACTGTCCTGTGATCAGATAGTCCCCACCCAGGGAGAGTGAAAATTTGTCCCATGCAAGTGTGCGAAAATTCTCCTCAGTCAGCGGGCAGCTGCAAATCTGACGCATCACACTCACCATCGAATGATTCTTCCATGCTGTGCAGTGTGTGCACAGCCCAGGACTTACTCCTACAGTGCGATCCATACAGGCTGATCGGGTCCGGAGCTGATATCATGCACCTGCCCTGAAAACGCTTGTGAACGCCTGTATTTTTCCTGACACTTTCAGAAATCGGTCAGTTACCACCCACAAACGGCCTGTCCTCCTGTCAATCACCTTGCAATCGAAATTTTCGCACCATTCTGCTGCAATTTGGCGACACACGTGCGCATTGCGGTGACGCAATTGCAAAAACGCACAGCAGCGATCAGGTCTGAATCGGGCCCACTGTCTTCAAACCAAAAGTGCGATCCTGTGACATTACTGCGATGCTGTTATGTCATTTTGAGCAATGAATATTTCTGTCAGTTTAAGATGTTCCCATGTACAAGCATACATACATATTCATATATGACTGACTACAACATATTCCCATAGGGCTAATTTTTTTGCAGGATAAAGGTCTGTTATGACAACTAATCTGCAGCTGCCAACAGCAACACCAAGGGATTATGGGGATTTATACATTTATACTCCCAGGTCTGAACAGACTGTTGGTGGCGGGGAGGGGAGGACGCCCCCTTCACAGTGAAAGAAACAAAACAACAAGTAAGTGACATCCCAGAGTAATCACACACCACAGTCTATATTCTACCTCGGAAATCAGGAGTTACAAAGTGTCACATAATCTTGGCAGCAAAGCATGGAGAGGATTAGAGCATATGGAAACGATTTAAAGTCACCAGCTGGAATCTCCTGCCATGTGGGCACAGTATATATTTTGGGTCCAAGATTTGCAAGCTAAAATAAACAAAAACTATATTTTATAAAGGCCATTTACATCAAATAAGGATGAATTGTGGTTAGATAGATAGATAGATAGATAGATAGATAGATAGATAGATAGATAGATAGATAGGATAGATATGAGGCATATATGAGATAGAGCGAGAGATAGATATAGATAGCTAGATAGATACATGATATATGAGAGACAAAGATATGATATAGATAGATTATAGATTAATATGAGAGAATAGATATGAGATAGATAGATAGATAGATAGATAGATAGATAGATAGATAGATAGATAGATAGATAGATAGATAGATAGAGGTAGATAGGGATATACAGTATGTAATATCGATATATATATATAGTATATATCAAATCTAGCTATGTCTAGTAGTTTGTACATTAGATAGATAGATAGATAGATAGATAGATAGATAGATAGATAGATAGATAGATAGATAGAGGTAGATAGGGATATACAGTATGTAACATCGATATATATATATAGTATATATCAAATCTAGCTATGTCTAGTAGTTTGTACATTAGATAGATAGATAGATAGATAGATAGATAGATAGATAATGAGATAAGAAGCAAATAGATATGAGATAGAGCTAGAGATAGATGGAGAGAGGGAGGGAATGTTCACCCCTCCGGAGTCCCGCGTCGACGTCAGCAGCGCTGTTAAATCACTGTGAAAATGGTACGGTGGCCATTTTCATGGAATTCTTCTCATGCGCAGTAGAGAAATCACTGGGAAAATGGTCACTGTGTCATTTTCCCGGAGATCTGCGCATGCACAGTAGAGTATGAGCCCTCTAGTGCTCAGACTATCAGTGCTGCCGGCAGCAAGGAGGGGGCCCGAATGGAAGAGGCTGCACAGAGGCCTCTTCCTCCCTTAAAGCGCCCCTGGATAGAGTGATAGATACATAGATAGATAGATAGATAGATAGATAGATAGATAGATAGATAGATAGATAGATAGATCGATAGATAGAGAGAGAGAGATAGAGGTGTAGCCATGCTCATCTTACTGCGATGTGGCATGTTGCATCACAGCTTGCTGCACGGCTTGCCAGACTGCGACTATTCGCAGCCGGTGATCACTTCATTAATTCCTTTAGGAATTAATGGAGCGATTGCCGGCTGCAAATAGTTGGAGCCTGGCACGCTGTGTTGCAGCATGCTGCATTGCAGCAAACATGAGTATAGCTACATCTGTAGATAGATAGATAGATAGATAGATAGATAGATAGATAGATAGATGAGATATGACAGAAATAGATAAGATATATATAGATGGATAGATAGATAGATAGATAGATATGACAGAAATAGATAAGATAGATAGATAGATAGATAGATAGATAGATAGATAGATAGATAGATAGATAGATAGATAGATGAGATATGACAGAAATAGATAGATATGACAGAAATAGATAAGATAGATAGATAGATAGATAGATAGATAGATAGATAGATAGATAGATAGATAGAGAGATAGATAGATAGATAGATAGATAGATAGATAGATAGATAGATAGATAGATAGATAGATAGATAGATAGATACATAGATAGATAGATAGATAGATAGATAGATAGATAGATAGATAGATAGATAGATAGATAGATAGATAGATAGACAGCACACTTACAATCATTGGTTGGAGAAATAGATTTTAATTGAATAGCACAATAGCACAAATAAGCAACATTTTGGATAATGGTCCTTTAATTCTTTTATTATTATTATTATTATTATTATTATGATAATAAAAGAGCTTTTCCACCTGAGGTCTACAGCGTGTCTACCAAGTAGGACTGTTTTAGTGTCTCTAAATCTTTCTGTCATCTCTTGGGACAAATATCATCTACAGGGAAAGGATACTGGTATATGGGGTATCTAAAATTACATAGCGTCAGCCAGCTTGTAAACACTGGAAAGTTGATATGATAATTGTCTTCAATACAAATCTTTGCTTATGTGTTATTTTCCGCTTTCCTCTGGGATGACTGATAATGAGACAAAACTCTACCAAATGAAAGATTTGCATGTTGGTTTAAAAAAAGAAAAAAGAAAAAGCTTTCTTTTTATGTAGAGTAAAGCTTCAGAATATATTATTTTTCATAGCAAGATAGACAGACAGATGGACAGATGTGCTTGCTTCGTAGTAAGAAAATTATATTGTTATCTCAAGTGGAGCATGGACTGGTGTCTGACTAAAGAAAGGCAATGATTGCACAGTACTGCACAATCGGAGTCATTCCGAGTTGTTCGCTCGTTGCCGATTTTCGCTATATTGCGATTAGTTGCTTACTGCACATTTGCAAGGTTCGCAGAGCGCATGCGCTTAGTTATTTTACACAAAAGTTAGGTATTTTACTCACGGCATAACGAGGATTTTTCATCGTTCTGGTGATCGTACTGTGATTGACAGGAAGTGGGTGTTTCTGGGCGGAAACTGGCCGTTTTCTGGGCGTGTGCGAAAAAACGCTGGCGTTTCTGGGAAAAACGCGGGAGTGTCTGAAGAAATGGGGGAGTGTCTGGGCGAACGCTGGGTGTGTTTGTGACGTCAAACCAGGAACGAAACTGACTGAACTGGTCGCAATGGCTAAGTAAGTCTGGAGCTACTCAGAAACTGCTAAGAAATTTCTATTCGCAATTCTGCTAATCTTTCGTTCGCAATTCTGCTAAGCTAAGATACACTCCCAGAGGGCGGCAGCTTAGCGTGTGCAATGCTGCTAAAAGCAGCTAGCGAGCGAACAACTCGGAATGAGGGCACATCTACTAATCATATCATCATCCCCCATCCCCTCCGTGCACTTGCTTTCCAGAGAGGAGGTCCAGAAAGTAACAAGGATGGTCTGCCATCCATTATACGAGGTCGAGTCACATTATTATGACCGCCTCCTACATTTAATGTGCGCGTAGCCCATGAAGTACGTCACGTGTCGTGCGCTGGCTTGGTGGGTATATAAGGTGTGCGATAGGCCGTCTGCACACATATCACTCATTGCTGTCATGGGTAAAAGGGGCGATTTATCCGAGTTGCAAAAAGGAAAGATTATCGGCTTTCGGGACAAGGGTGGCAGTATTTCTGAAACAGCGCAGTTTGTGAACTGTTTGCGTGCTGCTGTGGTGAAGGTGTAACGTGACTGGACAAATGGCACCATTGCGAATAACCGATGTGGAAACTGCGGCGCACAATGTGCCATTGATGTGAAAGGTGAATGTGCGTGAGGGCTGACCAACATACTACAGTGGAGCAGCTCACCATCAAAATGAACCTGGGGGCTAGCAGACGCGTGTCTAATATTACAGTTCAGCCCGTCTAGCTACTGTCCATGCTGCACAAGGCTTACTCTGACTATTAGCTGGTGGTTATAATAATGTGACTCAACCATGTATAACATACAGTTACAGTATATACACCCAGGGCATGATTCTGAGTCAAGCGTAAACCACAGACGTCTGCGGCTGCCAGAGTTCTAATTATGTAATGTACAAACTACTAGACATAGCTAGATTTGATATATACTGTATATATCTATATCACATATATCCCTATCTACCTCTATCTATCTATCTATCTATCTATCTATCTATCTATCTATCTATCTATCTATCTATCCACATACATCTTTGCTATATCCCGCCATGTATGGCACGGTTTTGCATGCCATAGACTCAGAGATTTAGCCATGCCTTGTGATTTTTCTTAATTTGCTTCTTTAATATGTTACTTTATACATATTCCTTCTATTATGGCAAACAAAAATGTTAAAATACATCCACTCGCTACTCGTGAAAAACAGTTTAGCCGTGTTTTGCATGTTGTGCCAAAGTGAGCAAAATAGCAAAGATGTAAGTGGACACATCTGTATCTATCTATCTATCTATCTATCTATATATTAGTGGTAGTTCTAGGGGCAGGCAAACAGGGCTACTGAGAAATGAGCCTGGCTGCGGTGGCACAGCACTAGTAGTAGCAGCAATAGCTGTGCTAGTAGTTGTAGTATTCGGGAACAAGGTATAAATGGGGGTGTACATGGGGGTCAGCCTCTCACAGATATTAGTTGTGTCTGCTCACACTTTCTCCCCCCTCCTCTGACTGCATGGCTAATGGCAGCACAAATATGGGAGCTGGTATCCATGGTGTTGGCAGCAGTATGTAGTGGAACAGGCCAGATTGTGTGGCAGTGTGTCTGCAATAGGGGGACCAGATACTGTACAATACTAAATACCATTGATGTGTAATAGCCACTTAGTGCATCTTGTGTATAATGAGTACTACTACAGTGTGGCATGTGTATGATGGGTACTACTACTACAGTGTGGCATGTGTATGATGGGTACTACTACAGTGTGGCATGTGTATAATGGGTACTACTACAGTGTGGCATGTGTATAATGGGTACTACTACAGTGTAGTATAATTTGTATAATGGGTACTACTACAGTGTGGTATAATGTATACAGTATAATGGGTACTACTACAGTGTGGCATGTGTATAATGGGTACTACTACAGTGTGGTATAATGTATACAGTGTAATGGGTACTACTACAGTGTGGCATGTGTATAATGGGTACTACTACTGTGTGGTATAATGTATACAGTATAATGGGTACTACTACAGTGTGGTATGTGTATAATGGGTACTACTACTGTGTGGTATAAATTGTATAATGGGTACTACTACAGTGTGGTATGTGTATAATGGGTACTACTACTGTGTGGTATAAATTGTATAATGGGTACTACTACAGTGTGGCATGTGTATAATGGGTATTACTACTGTGTGGTATAATGTATACAGTATAATGAGTACTACTACAGTGTGGTATGTGTATAATGGGTACTACTACTGTGTGGTATAAATTGTATAATGGGTACTACTACAGTGTGGTATGTGTATAATGGGTACTACTACTGTGTGGTATAAATTGTATAATGGGTACTACTACAGTGTGGCATGTGTATAATGGGTATTACTACTGTGTGGTATAATTTGTATAATGGGTACTACTACAGTGTGGCATGTGTATAATGGGTACTACTACTGTGTGGTATAATTTGTATAATGGGTACTACTACAGTGTGGCATGTGTATAATGGGTACTACTACAGTGTGGTATAATGTGTATAATGGGTACTACTACAGTGTGGCATGTGTATAATGGGTACTACTACAGTGTGGCATTATGTGTATAATGGGTACTACTACAGTGTGGCAGGTGTATAATAGGTTATACTACAGTGTGGCATAAAGTGTATAATGGGAACTACTGTTTGGCATAATGCATACAATGGGTACTACTACTGTGTGGTGTCATTTGTATAATGAGTACTACTACAGTGAGGCATAATGCGTATAATGGGTACTACTACAGTGTGGTATAATGTGTATAATGGGTACTACTACAGAGTGGCATAATGTGTATAATGGGTATTACTACTGTGTGGTATAATTTGTATAATGGGTACTACTACAGTGTGGCATGTGTATAATGGGCACTACTACAGTGTGGCATAATGTGTATAATGGGTACTACTACAGTGTGGTAGGTGTATAATGGGTTATACTACAGTGTGGCATAAAGTGTATAATGGTTACTACTGTTTGGCATAATGCATACAATGGGTACTACTACAGTGTGGTATAATTTGTATAATGGGTACTACTACAGTGTGGCATGTGTATAATGGGTACTACTACAGTGTGGCATGTGTATAATGGGTACTACTACAGTGTGGCATAATGTGTATAATGGGTACTACTACAGTGAGGCAGGTGTATAATGGGTTATACTACAGTGTGGCATAAAGTGTATAATGGGTACTACTGTTTGGCATAATGCATACAATGGGTACTACTACTGTGTGGTGTAATTTGTATAATGGGTACTACTACAGTGTGACTTGTATAATGGGTACTACTACAGTGTGGCAGGTGTATAATGGGTATTACAACAGTGTGGCATGTGTATAATGGGTAGTACTACTGTGTGGTGTATCATGTACATGCGGTGGTACTACTACTGTGTGGCATGTGTATATGAGGTATTACTATGGTGTAGCATATGTATTATGGGCACTACTATGGTGAGGCATAATGTGTATATGGGGTACTACTACTGTGTGGCATAATGTGAATTTTGGGCACTATTGTGTGGAATGGGAATTTTGGACACTCTGTGGCATAATGTGATTTGGGGCGTTATAATACAGTACATATAATGTAACATGGATCTGACTTTTTCAATGTGTCTTAAGGGAAATTGGCTTTATCCATGCATTTTATGTGTATCATGGGGTATATAAACCTAACGTCTAAACTTGTAATATAATTATTTTTACTTTTTTTTTTTGGGGGGGGGGGGACGCCATTTTTCATTGTGTCCTGGGCACCAAAAACCCTAGTTACCCCTCTATTGTGAACACTTTGCATCCATCAGGCCCACTGCACCTCCTACCTGGGCACCCTCCTCCAGCGTCTCTCAGAGGAAACCTTTAAAAAAGTCTCCAATTATGCTTTAATAGTGTAATTGACATACAAACATGCTATACTAAGGGAATGGGGGTTATTCAGATCTGATCGCTAGGCAGCGATTTTTGCAGTCCTGCGATCAGATAGTCACCGCATACAGGAGGAGTGTATTTTTGCTGTGCAAGTTTGCGATCGCATGTGTTGCAGAGCTGCCCAAAGTGATTTTATGCAGTCTCTGCACAACCCAGGACTTACTCAGCCGCTGCGATCACATCAGCCTGTTCGGGACCGGATTTGACATCAGACACCCTCCCTGAAAATTCCTGATCCCGCCTGCGTTTTCCCGGTCACTCCCTGAAAACGGTCAGTTGCCACCCACAAATGCCCTCTTCCTGTCAATCTCCTTGCGAATGCCTGTGCGAATGGATCTTTTGCAGAATCCCGTCGCAGGGCGCCGATGCCCGTTGCAGCCGTGCAACGCACCGGATCTGATCGAATCTGATCGCGCGCTGAGAATCGATCAGATCTGAATGACGCCCTATATCCACTTATTCATTTGCAAATTACAGTACTGCCTGAATTTGATGCCACTGTGCAATGCTAAAATTGATGATGCAGATAACGACCAAATTAAAATCACTACATTTGCCACAGCGCTTTGCAATGAAATATATACTGTATGAGTATATGATGTGGTCAGTAAATGAAACTCCGCTTTTTTTTTTTTTTTTTATCAGCCACTGATACTATGAAAGTTGCTAAACAAATATGGCAGCTGCACATACTGTATACATTTTTACATTAACTAAAAAGGAAACAACATAAAAAGGGAATAACAATAAGGTAAAAAAACATCTAATCCATTGAAAAAACAGATGCTTCTACTGAAGATTGAACACTTTGTTAACAGAATAAAATGCACTGGATTGCCCTAAATTTTCTGCCTTTTCCATGTCAACATCATTCATGTTTTCCACACATCACATCAACTTATTATCACATCAATATATCAAATCAACATATCAAATGGACATACAGTATCACACCGTTAGCCCAAACAGCTGCACAAACAGTTGCATTTTGGTAATACTAGCTATTGTTTCCTGTGGAAGGCAAGGTGACATCCCAAAGACACTCCAGAAAAGAAATCTGCAACAATTTACTTATGACCGTGCCAAATTCCTAATAAGAATCTGAAGCAGAGAATCATACACAATCCTAATATCTTGCTTTCAGGGTCTACCCATCAGAACTGACGGCCTGATTCAGAGATGTATGTAAATGCGGTCACAGATGTGAATTAGTGTGCAATTGCTATGCAAAATTATGCAAATGTGGTAGACGCGGACTGTATTGAGATGGCCCATTGTATTGAGAAGCAAACCACTGGACCCACATTGGGTTAAACACTGGCCAGTTGAGTAACCAGGATGTAATCACGTTACTGGCGGTTGGGATCCCGGCAGTCAGTATACCGACGCCGGAATCCCGACCGCTACAAACGCCGACAGTCGACATGCCGATTTACAGGGACTATTCCCAGTTGTGGGTGTCCACACCACCCATAGGGGGTAATTCCAAGTTGATCGCAGCAGGATTTTTGTTAGCAATTGGGCAAAACCATGTGCACTGCAGGTGGGGCAGATATAACATGTGCAGAGAGAGTTATAGGCCCTACACACTGGCCGATTTTCTGAAAGATATGAACGATCTCGTTCATAAATGAACGAGAACTCGTTCATATCTTTCAGTGTGGAGACTCCAGCGATGAACGATGCGCGGCCCCGCGCTCGTTCATCGCTGGTCTCCCGTCGGCTGTGCATGCAGGCCAATATGGACGATCTCGTCCATATTTGCCTGCACTTCAATGCAGCCGCGTGACGGGGGAGTGAAGAAACTTCACTCCCCCCGTCACTGCCCCCCCGCCGCCGGGTCGCTCATCGGCCGTATCGGCCGTCGGGCACCTCGGCGGCGCATCGGGAAATGTGTAGGGTCCTTTAGATTTGGGTGTGGTGTGCTCAATCTGCAATCTAATTTGCAGTGTAAAAATAAAGCAGCCAGTATTTACCCTGCACAGAAACAAAATAACCCACCCAAATCTAACTCTCTCTGCACATGTTATATCTGCCTCCCCTGCAGTGCACATGGTTTTGCCCAATTGCTATCAAAAATCCTGCTGCGATCAACTTGGAATTACCCCCATAGAGTGGGAATAGAACCTGTGGCGAGTTCAGCGAGCCACAGAGCCCGCAGAGGGACTTCGTTCCGCTCGCCACCTCGCTAGCATTCTGGTGGCCGGGATCCAGTCATCGGTATGATGACCACTGGGATCCCGGAAGCCAGCATCACATACCCAACTTGAGTAACCATATGAAAGCGCCATATGGGATCACAGTCGCATACTGTGACATGCTCCAGAAACGGTAGCGACACGGCTGCATTGGAGTCGTCACTTACCTGTTACCTACCTCAAATGTACCCTTACTGTCGGTCACTTTGTGAATAAATCCTGCCTGCGACATTCATCGCAATACCATCCTGACGACTTAAACAAAAGCGCAATGGAAAAACATCGCTCCCCTGCCTACAATGTTGACATTACATACATCTCGGAATCAGGCCTTCATTTGTTACTTCAGTCTTGTTAAAACTGCAAACTTTAATGCGAAGACAACCGGCAGATGATGCATATAGCACTTGCTCAAATGTATTAAGTCTTAAAAAGTGATAAAGTGGAGGGTAATAAAGGGGTACATTTACTAAGCAGTGATAAGACCGGAGAAGTGAGCCAGTGGAGAAGTTGCCCATGGCAACCAATCAGCACTGAAGTAACATCTATAATTTGCATACTATAAAATGATACAGAGTTGCTGATTGGTTGATGGGGAAATATCTCCACTGGCTCACTTCTCTGCTCTTATCACTGCTTAGAAAATGTACTCCAAAGAGAGATAAATGACCAGCCAATCAGCTTCCTAACTGCCATTTTACAGGATGTGTTTGAAAAATTACAGAAGCTGGTTGGCTGGTCATTTATCACTCTCCACTTTATCACTTCTTAAGGCTTAATACATTTATCCTGAAATGGTTTAGTATACTCACAATTAGAGATGAGCAGGTTCGGATTTACTCGGTTCTTAACGCCAGAATTATCGCAAGTTCTTTTTTTCTGGATTTTTCTTATTGGCTAACCAAAACACAGGACGTCCGTGAGCCAATAAGGAGATTCGGGTAAATCCGAGTAAATCCAAGTAAAACCGAACCCGCTCATCTCTACTCACAATGAGAAACCTTGACAAAAAACTAGATATACAGACAAAACTGTTAAAATAACCATCTGAAAGCATTAAAAAAAAAAAAAGAAACTGCATAAGGCATTAACATTTCCCACATGGAAAGTGTTAGTCATAATGATAAGCAATTACCATGTGTTCTCTTTGCTTTTCATGAAAACAACGGATGGGATAATCATTCTGTCAACAAATACAACAAGTCCAAATTGAACGTATGTCATCTACGCCAGTAGCATTACAGTAAAAGGAAATCAACGTTACTTACATTGTTGCTGCAGAAATTCTCTGGTTGGGAGCTATTGAAATAGTTCAGAGTAATCAGTGACACCTGCCTTCAGTCTCTCTTGCAAGTACACCTGTTTCTTTGTCTACTATGAGCCCGCCTGTAACTGTACATGTAAGTTAGTCATGCTCCGCCCGCTACCTGCCTCTACATAACTGGATCACCAGACGGGGATTTGGGAATTCTCAGCAACTGTGAATTACAAAGTTCAAGATTTTACCTTATAACGCTTCATTAAGTGTCAGGGAAATTATAGAATTTACCCACAGAATGTATTTATAGTATTCACAGTGAAAGACGCAGATTTTTTTTTCTTAGTGAATGGAGAACTCTATAATACAGAGATAAATTATACTTCTCTTTTCCTCTTGGGATCCAGACTATAGATCTACAATGTCTAGGTCAGTGGTTCTCAAACTCGGTCATCAGGACCCCACACAGTTCACGTTTTCCATGTTACCCGGCAGGTGCACTGTGTATCACCAACTGTCACTTTTTAAAAATCTACAGGTGACCTGCAAAACATGAACTGTGTGGGGTCCTGAGGACCGAGTTTGAGAACCTGTGGTCTAGGTCTACAGTCAACAGGGTGACACCATATTGTCGACAATGACAAAAGGTCGACATAGGAAAGGTTGACACCGGAAACAGTCAACATGTACAAACTGTTGACGGGTTCAAATGGTCGACGTGACAATGGTCGACACACATATGGTCTTGTATGAGGAAATGGCACTCTGTACTGTTCTTGTTTGAGGTGAGGTGACACCTCATTTTTGAGGAGGAGGCACTCCATATGGGCTGCTGTGGTGCTCACTTCTTCGAATATACAGAAAACTTTTCTCTGTCAACACACATATGGTCGACACATGTTTTCTAGGAGTTTTTTATGTTTTTTTACTTTTTCCATCTTTGACTATCCATGTCACAAATCATAACCTTTAGTAACAACGTGTCGAGCGAAGCGGATCGAGACACCACAACCGAAGCGTGTCAAGCGAAATGAGCTCAAATGGTTTACAATGGTGCTCTCAGATGAACAACAATAATCCCAAAAATGCAAAAAAAAAAAAACAACAACCGGTGTCAAACTTTTTTGTGTTGACCATTTCCATGCTGAACTTTTGTATTTGTTGACCTTTCCTATGGCGACCTTTTGCTAATGTTGACCTTTTGTATGACGACAATATGGGGTCGACCAAATTACTGTAGTCCTAATAACTGTACCACCCCCATTTCCTCTTTTGATGATCTCTGTAGGTGTCCCCCCCCCCCCCCCCCCCCCAAAAAAAAAAAAACTTTTGTGCTTTTAAAATGATTCCCCACCTTATACCTTTAGAGGGGATTGGTTATTGCCCATTGCCCCTAAAATATGTAATGTGGTGTAAACCTCCTTTGCTGATGCAGCGTTCAGGGCAAGGACGTTTAGGATAAGGGCATTATTTGGCAGGAAGCTATAGTGTTTGCTTAAAGGTTGTTTCCTATCTTTTCATTTGCTGGGAACTAAACTTGAGGATTAGGAATAGATTATGTCGATCCAATGTGTGCACCCTTACAGTATGTTAAACATTTCAGGCTGTTTACCCGGTCTTCCATTGGGTGACTTGTATGGAAATCAATCATTTAGGAGCTTGCCATTAACTAATTTTTTATTTTTTTTTGCAGATCCTTTACTATCCAGTCTATGGCCCTCATTCCGAGTTGTTCGCTCGCTAGCTACTTTTAGCAGCATTGCAAATGCTAGGCCGCTGCCCTCTGGGAGTGTATTTTAGCTTAGCAGAATAGCGAACGAAAGATTAGCAGAACTGCTACTAAATAATTCCCTGCAGTTTCTGAGTAGCTCCAGACCTACTCCTAGATTGCGATCACCTCAGTCCGTTTAGTTCCTGGTTTGACGTCACAAACACGCCCTGCGGTCGGCCAGCCACTCCCCCGTTTCTCCAGCCACTCCTGCATTTTTACCTGTCACGCCTGCGTTTTTTAGCACACTCCCTGAAAATGGACAGTCTCCGCCCAGAAACACCCACTACCTGTCAATCACACTACGATCAGCAGAGCGATTGAAAAGCTTGGTTCGCCTGTGAGTAAAATAGCATAGTTTTGTGTAAAATTGCTTAGCGCGTGCGTCCTGCTGTGCATACGCATGCGCAGAACAGCCGGATTTTAGCCTATATGCAATTCCGCTAAAATTAGCAGCGAGCGAACAACTCGGAATGAGGGCCCATATGACTACTTTCATTGGGATCCATTTTCACTTATAGCAAATTTATTAAGTTGTCCGTGCAAACTCTAATATGCATGATGTTTGGTTAAACTACAGTAAAGGTGCATACACACTGGGTGTTTTTGCTCAGTGTGTATGCACAGCGATGATGTGAAGATCGCTGGCAGGAAAATAGCTCAGTGCATACACACTGAGCGATTTTCCCTGTGCCCAGCAATGTTCAGTGGTGTCGAGAGAGGGGGGGAGGGGGTACAGATTACCCGGGCCCAAGCATTATTATAAATCAGTGGGCGTGCGGGCGGGCAGTGGGTCGGGCCGCCGGGAGGGGGGATGTATGTGTGTGTCACCTGGCTGTTTGTTCCTTGTCATGGACGCCCCTCACAACCACTTCCACCGGCCGATATCATCTCGCGAGTCAATCTCTGCAGCCGGCTCTGGATGGTCTCTTCAGAATCAGCAAGTCAGCAAGCTCCGGGAGGTGGGCAGGGACTGGGAGGTGGGCAGGCATGCAGCTGGCTGGGCCTGGCCTGTGGGTTTAAGAAGTCGCTCAGCTCAGCTGTAAGAATCAGCAGCAGGGCTGGTCACCTTGTCAGGAGATAGCCTGCTAGGCTGCGACACTGTGAGCGGAGAACTGTGACAATGAGTGACAGACACAGCACTGTGTCTTATAAATTCTATATAAATATTCTATAATACATGCATCCATACATTACCATTAGTGTTAGTAATAAATATATATATATAGATATAGATAGAACTATATATATATATATATATATTGTAACACTGTAGGGGAACAGGTGCCGTCTCCTGGGGCAGACAGCAGTGTGCAGCAGCTGAGAGATCATACAAGTCCAGTTTTGTGGTGCAACTGGCCGGGAACAAGTTTTATTAAGCAGAAGATAAAAACAAGCATCAAAAGAAAATGCCTTGCCTGTCCGGCACTAACTATACACAAGATGTACCTGACTGTCTCTAAACAAAACACAGAGTTTCCAGTAAGTACTGTGTGGCTCACTTGTATAAGGACGCAGGTTTCCCTCACAGAGATTCTGCAGTTTCTCTCCAGGCAGTCTGCCCACACTGATCAGGCTAGCGGCCCTATAACACTCTTACACAGTTGAAAGCCCTGATTAGCCTTTTCTTCCACAATAGTGTGAGAGGTGCGGTTGGACTGCGGTGCGTGTGGTGGTGCCTGCTGCCGTGCAGGTGTAGACTCGGTACTCACCAGGCGCCGCTCTCTCTCACCTTCAGGTACCGGAACCTTCAACGGACCTGGAATTCTTCAGTCGGATCCGGACACGGCGATTCCCTCTTGGAGCTGACCGTCGACCGAGCTGAGGAGAGAATGGTCTACATTAAAGGGGGTATCGACCCTGCTTCCGGTGGAACAGGGGATACCCCAGGGGTGGCTGCGACCTTCACCGGCTGGGTGAATGGTCATCACCGGCACAAAGCCTCAGCTACCCAGCTTTCACACACTCGCACTTTCGCACGTAGTGTGATGAAAGGGATTCTCACGTCCGTGAGCAATCCTAACTCCGGCGCTCGGGGACAAACAAGGGACAGACGTACACGGATGTTACTCACCGTCACAAGTCTTGCACTCCGATCTTCTCCACTTACAGGTCCCTGTAAGGAGGCAAAGAGAAACAGCCGTGCAGGGCCTAACTCTAACCTAGTGTCACACCCTATACTATCTACAACAGCAGAGCCCTCAAACTAGCTCTGTGGGTGTGGTGCAACACAACTATGCACAACTTACACAACACATACACTTTGCCCTGCACGGTAACAA